>NW_010200462.1:0-13581 GCF_000695765.1 Mesitornis unicolor | reverse complement strand
GGGCGGGACACCCCGCCGTCCAGTGCATGGGGGTCCCTTTGCTCGCTCCACGCTGTGAACTCCAGCGTGGGGAGAGATGGGGGCGCGTCCTGCCACCAGCCCTCGGGTACCACTTCTCACGCACCGGCCAAGGCTTGGGTGAGTTTAGGTGCTGTGGGTGCAGTGGTTTGGGGGTGAGGGCAGACTCTGGCGATGCTAAGGATCTTGCTCGAGGTTTTCCATACTCCCAGGGCTATGTGCCTACCCAGAGCTTGGTACAACGCAGGGATAGCTCAAGAAGGAGAATTTGGCAGAATGTGGGGGTCTCACCATGGGATGCACCAGGGCCCAGCTTGCAGGCAGCCTCGGGGCAGGTCCTGCCACTGCTCAGAAAGAGAAGGGAAAACCTGTCCACGGTGCCAGGCTGGGGTCTGAGAAATGGTCAGCAATGGACAGGCGGCACTGCAAGACAAGCAGGGCAGCCTGGGACAGGCAGGGAAGCCTCCTCAAAGCAGGATACAGATCCTCCTTGCACTGGTCATGCAGAAGACATCAGTGAAGGTGTCTTCTTCTAGAGGATTTATCCAGCCCTTTTCATTTGGCTTTTCAGAGGTGCATTCCCCAGTATAAGACTTGTGTCAGCATTCCAAATGGTTTCATCCAATCACCTGTCTAGGGCCCACAGCCATAGACAAAGCATGGCAACAAGCTTAAGTTACCCTACCTGTCCGGTTCCTTCCTTGCTTCTTCCTGGCCTTCTGTAGCAGGATGCTCTGCCTCAGTGGAGGAAGAGATTTGACACTTGCCACACTATGTGCTCTCAAACCTGCACGGGACACCTCCTTCTCATCCTCCTGCCTGAACCATGGCACTGCCATTGCTGGCAGCTGCGAGCCACCCTCCTCTGCTTTCCTATGTCTTTTCCTTTGCCCTGTTGCTGAGCTTCCTTGCTCTTGTATTCTAATCTTTCCCTGCTGTCCTCCATTCTCCACTGCTTCCTACCTCTCCTGTCTGCCCCAGCTTTGCCACTGGTGTATTTCCCTCTCATTCCAGCAAGAGATGCTGCAGCTTGAGGGCTGTGAGTGCTTAGCAGTGAAAGCTCAGTCCATAGCAAATAAAGGGAACCTGGTTTTCACTCCAGGTTGAATCTGACATCTCTGACCATGCATCTTCATCAGAAGCTGTTCTTCACGGGCCATGCAGTCTGGACTTTCTTGTCTTTTTCTTCCCTTCCCTAATTTTCCACCATGGGAGAGCAACTCATGCCTGCTCCCAGTGCAACACATGCACCAGTGGGATAAGGTAGACCCAGTCAGGGCATGTGGAGCAGGCATCTATCCTGGTAGGTCCCAGTTTGCCTCTGGCAAGCTCAGTCCCACCATGCTCCTCGGCTGGGGAGGGATGCCAGGGCTGATGAGGACTGTGAAGGGGACATTCTAATAAAAAAAGGGACTCAAGTTCCAAGTGACCCAGGCTGCATCTCCACTAGGGAAGAAGATAACTCCAAGGCAGGGGCTCATGTCTTGCCCTGCAGCCCTCCACACATGGATTGGCTAGCTCCCTGCTTTGGTTTTGGTCCATGCCAGCTAGTGCTTTCCCAACCAGTGCCCAGGCCTGTTACAAGTTGTGGCTTGTGCCAGGGGCAGTCCCTAGACAGCCATTTGGATGTGACCGTGTGGATGTGGGACACATCGTACACCTTGGATTAGAGAGTGGGGCCTGTCATTGTCTTGGCCTCTTTTTAGTAGGATAGATGTACTGCAAGGTGCTGGCAGATGAACTGCGAAGAAACAGAACTACAAAAGAGTATCAGTGACAGTGCAGAAATGAGGCAAGTGTTCTGCAAAACCAATTTCCACATCACTCTGTCCTGGTTTTTTTCACCCTCTTTTATTTATTGTGCTTTCACTGCTCCTGCCTATCCTCTGGCTTCACAGCTGCCCTTCTGACCATTCCCTTACATTTTCATCAGCTGCTCTCTTCTCTGGGGCCTTCTCACCTTCTCCTGTCCTTTCAGCTTCACTTTTCTGATGCCTCACTTTTGTTACTTCTACTACCCTTTGCCACTCTCATCCTTTCTGCTCTGTACTTAGCATTTTGGCTATTTTTTCTTACCATGACCCAGTTCCTTCCAGAGCCTTATCATCACTTTTTTGTTTCCTTCTGCCCCTTTTGTGCCCTCTTCACTTATTTTGCACTCCTCCCTGCTATCTCCAATCAGCTGCCCAGTTCCAGTTTCTTCTCAGCCAAACTTCTGCCCAACCCTAGTCCCCCAGGCTCTTTCTTTTCTCTCCTGCTGCATTTCATTGTCCTATTTTCCTTTTCTGATATTGTTTCCACTTCCCACATCCCCTCCTTGTGGTCCTCAGTGTTGCTGCTGCACGGCTGCCCTTTCCCACTCCCACCCCGCTGGTTTCCAGGGTCCTTTCGCAGCGCCCGGAGTGTCTGTTCCCTTCCTGCCTTTGTCTCTCTGTCTGTCTCTCCTCTTCCCTCTTTGTTCTTGGATTTTTCCTCCTTTGGCCTCCTCCTCTCCCAAGGGAAGGTGGTTTTATACTAAAGCAAAGCTGCAAAGATCGAGCGGTGTCAGAAGCAACTTCCATCAGCCTGATTTCATTTCTACCTGCTGCTTTTGCATGTCTTAACGCATTCTCTAAAATCGACTCTGACGGCTGCTTTCCACCCTCACTTCTTTATCAGGGGCATGACTTGAAGCCTTCGGCAGCCAACAAGGGTCTTTCCCCAGGCTCTGATGACCTTTTGGGCAGGGTGGAGACTGGGGGAGACACACACCCTGTCATTATCACCCCAGGACAGCGATGCTCAGCAGATAATAGTGTACATAGGTACCATAGCAGCCACAAAGTAGGCAGCAATGCCCTCCTGCCTGTTTCTTGCAGCATTAGGCCCCATAGTTCAGAGCGTGCCCTTGCCATTTTGGAAGACAATTCTGTTGTTCAGCACAGCTCATTGCCAGTACAGTCACTTAAGGGAGTGATGGAATGCAGGGAACCCAGAAGGTGTAGCAATCGTGGTGCTTTACACAGATACACAGCCAGATCACTGCGAGGGACTTGAGTGCATCAGAACTCCTTAAGCAGTTTTGGTTTTGACTGGCATTGAGAAAACTGCATGGAACCAGACCTGGGAACCACAGGCAGGAGGGGGTCAGTGCGTGAATGAATTGGTGTCTGTGAAACACTTGGGATCCTGGCTTCGGAGCTCGGCAAAGGGAGTAATAACGGCAGCAACAATGAGAAGAGTAAAATAATAGCAGCCACCAGAAAAGAATAGCATTTTAAAAAATTATTTCCTTTCTGGTTTTCTGAACAATAAAGGTTGGCTGGATTTCAGTTTCTAATTGCATTATAAATATTTTGTAACAATTTTTTTTCATTTCAAATGTTTCTCGAAACTACAGCAATTTGGAGCTGCAAAACTGCAGTTTTAAAAACTGTTTCATTCATTTCCTTGCACTAGCACACACAGTTTTCACTTTTATTTTTTTTTTCATTTCTATGAATTTGCTATTCTGGGGAAAAGAAAAATCCTCACAGGCAAATTTGAAAGCCAGCAGACAGTCAAAATCAAAAGTAATTTATTTTTCCCTGGAAGTTTGATGGAAATTTCTCTTATTATAACAATAAAATGAACATCAATATTGAGGACTAATGTCAGAGGTCTAGGCATCACTCATTTCACCTCTGTTTTGTGGCCTTTTGGAAGAGCTACTGTGGTACAGAAGTGGCATTAGTACAGAGGTGATCAGTTTGTTGAGAGTACCTCTTAATATATCTCATTTTCTTTACAGCTAGGTTGTGGCTTATTTTAACAAGAATTATCCATTGTAGGGCTTTCATTTCTGCAAACCAAAATCATTGTCTGTTAGGATGACTAGAAAATGTACCCACTCAAAGTATGGGCTTCTTCCCCCTTTACCACAAAAATTTCCAAAACGGCCACAGTCACACCACATAATCAAGGAATAGTGATTCCTCCTGGCAGAGCAGTTAATGTTTTCTGAACAACCCATGTAGTCCATATGTGCTGGCTTTCTGTGAAGCACCAGCCTCCACAAGCCTCAGCTTTGAAAACAGGGCTTGTCTTTCAAAGGCCCCAAATCTGAGGCGTTAAACCCCATCGCTTTTAGCTTCAACATTTTTAGCACTTCTGCCTCCTTGCTGCCGTGCTCCTGAAAATATTGTTTTTCAGTGCTCTATACTAGCAGAAGTATTTGTTTTCAGGAGGCAGATTTTTACCCAGACTTTGCTTCATTCTCCCCAGATGGACCTTTGCTTGTGGGTTACACACTGGCTCCTTTCCTTGCGTCCCTCCTGGCCAGGCTGAGATCATCCTTGGGCATGGAGCACCAAGCTCCCTTTCCTGCTGCCTACATCCTGGACCATCATATTAGAGTTTTTTTGGGTTTTTTTGTGGTTTTTTTATTGTTTGTTTTTTCTTAACACAGCAAACCGTCTCTTTTTATTTTTTTGTTAGTGTAGTTCAGCCTGCTCACTTTCCAAACTGTTAATACAAACCTCAAAACTCTTAAGTGGACTGTCAAAACTATGGTATGGGAACTAACAGGAAGAAGTGTACCTAAATAAATAGAATTGCTTTAGGGGAGTCTGAACCAGCTCCCGCATTGTGGTCCTCCAAGGAACGTTCTGTTTCATTTTCCAAGCATCCCGCGAGGGATCTGTGCCTCTCCCAGTCCCCCATTGCCCATGGGGCTCTTCCAGGCAAGTCCCCCATGCTCCGGCTTGCCGGAGGCTTGTGCAGCCCCACAGTGCGGGGACAGGCTTTCCCATTTCTCTTCCTTTTGCTCCTGCATTTTGGTGCTTAGTCTTTTCATAAGAAAAGTCGGGAGAAGTAGCAGGGCTAACCCTGCGCGCCACTGTTGCTTTTTACAGCGTTTTATTTTGTCACGAATCAGTGGCAACATTGCTTCCCTGCAAGCTCTCTGCATTTTTGTCACTGTCATAGATTGGAACCATATTGTCTCTCACTCACAGTTAAAACTTAATATATGGGCACAAAGAGTGAAGCCATTCCTGCATTCTTGGTGCAGCAAAACACATCCTGACATCGGGGAAACAAACTGCGGCGTATTGAGCACGAGAAAGGGAAGAGGTTCGTAAGAGAGGTCCTGCTTTCGTTTGCTCTGGCGTAGAAAATGAAAATGGTGTAGGAAATTGTCTTTCCTGTTTAGGATAGGTTTGGTTTTGAAAAATTACTGCTAACTTTGTAAACATTAAAGTAGAAGCAATAAAGATGTGAAATTTCACACAGGGGATCTACAATGCTTGTATAATTATAAACATATGGTTACTTTACATGAGGTCTCTGTTATACTTTTATTTACTAGTGCTTGGGGAAAACAGAGGTTCTCAAATTCAGTGTTTATTTACATGTATAGGGAAAGTCACAGTCCCCATTAACCTGTCATAATCTGTATTTCTGTCTCAGAGCTCCAGCTATATAAACTGAACCCCCAGTTTTACTATCATTTCTAATTTGTTCAGCTACACTGCTAACTCAGACTATTTCTGTCATTTCTAAATAATGTATAACCCGCTGCCGGTGTCAGGATGGGAACCTCTTACCGCCCCAGTGCCTGCTCATTGGGGGGCTAAAAGCAAAAGGCTGTTGCTTCGATGCAGTTTTCTCTCTTCAGAGGAGTTTGGTAGCACTTTCATTCATTGTTTTCTTTTTAGTCTGACTTTCCACGAGGCTGCAAACCCAGCCCCAGAGGATACTCGGCATTTCTTATTCAGTGCTGAGTATCTACAACTCCTAATTGTATAGGACACAAAAGGACCTCAGTGCTAGCAGGATCCATCCCTCCATTTGTGGGCTGAATTATACTATTTGTTGTTTTTAATACCTAGTGGCCATATGTCTGCTTAGGGCTGCTTTTTGCTTCAGTGCAGTGAGTGCAGGAACTCACATATGAATAGTAACTTCTGATCTTAGAAAAATGTGGAATACTTTGCATACATTTCTTGCCCATTTAAATTCTGCTTAAGGATACTAACAGTTTTTATAAGCTAGATTTAACTGTAGGTTTTAGGGTTTTTTGGAGGATGAGTACACCAACCCAGGCTTCCAGCTTTGACTTCGGTCAGGCTGGCACTATGAAATAATGTTCAGCCACAAATGATCACAATCACATGTTCTTCCTGGAGAGAGATAGGGACATAAAAAAAATTTCCTTTTTAAAAAAGATGAAAGAGTCTACAAAGTGCTGCATCATCACAGGTTGGCTTAAAGCACAGCATTTATTTGCATTCTTCTATTTTACAATTCCTTTCTCGCTCCTTACATTTCCCTCACTTCTCTCTCGTCACCCCAGCACCGCACGGGCACTTTGAGCATGGCAGCTGGGTTTTCTCTCAGGCCCTGAGATGACTTTAAAGGATCTCAGTTACTGTCCTGTTACCAGCTTTGAGATGCAGGTGACCAGCTTACCTGAGACCCTGAAGATGTGCGTACCAATCTCATCCGTACTCACACTACCTCAGGAGTTTCACTCCCTCTCTCCTTTCTGCTGTTTCTGCCTCATTCCTTGTTTCAAGGCCAAGGGCTGCTTTCCACCATACTACTGCTATTTATTTTTTTTTCTTGGTAGGGAAAAATTAATTTTTTCTTATGTTTATTCGGTTCAAAGCAGTAAACCAGTGCCAGCTCTGCTGAGCCCATTGGGTGTTGTTCATTCCCATCCTGGGCAAGCACCTGTACCCTTTTCCCCTCCCCAGAAAGCCCCTTTAGGAGCAGTGTAGGAGTCTCATACAGACTCAGACAAAGGGGGGAGCCAACCAAGCAGCCTCTGGCAAAGGAAACCTACTCCTAAGAAGTAAAAAAAAATATGTTGGCCCTTGTTAATGCTTTGGTGTGGGAAGGAGCTGTGCTGCAGCAGTCCCCAGGCTGGGGATGCTTTCTGATCTGTGGAGGTTATGCCCAAAGTTGGTCACAGTGGAGAGGGAGGCACAGACTGAATGCTGTGATGGTGACAGCCATCATGTTAATTCCACCTTTTTTCCTCTATTCTGTTTTTTTTGTTGTTGTTGGGTTTAGAGCAGAGGGGAAGAGGAGGAGATCAAGGAAAGAGAGAAAAAGGCAGGCTGGCAGTGGTTTTGTATCAAAAGGTTGACTGGTGGCTGGATCATCCTTGCTAAATAGAGGGGCTTCCTCAGTGTGACTTCAACTATGTCTCAGAAAGCATGACCACCTGCTACAATTGTTCCTTTCCCTTTGCATTTCCATTTTTGCTTTTTAAAATCTCAGCTATTTAAAAAAGCCAATTTTCCCATCCCTGATACAGTGTGAGAGTTGGGCACAACAAAGGGAAGCCGTTGACTTTCCCCAGGGAAGCAGTTAAAGTATTTCTGCAAGGGGGCAGTGCTATGGCACGCAGCCCCACGCTGAGTGGATGTCCACATCCTTTCTTGGTACCAAATTAACTCAGTTATTTTGCTGTGTAAAAGATGATTAAACAAGCAGTAAGATGTTATCGTTAGAGACTTCCTATTAAAGTATGACTATAAATAGTGGCACAGGGAGGATAGAGCTTCCCCAAGCTAAGCATGTTAGCAGCTAGTATTTCCTTAAACATAGTCCGCAAAATGCATTGGCTGACCAAAATATTTATCAAGCATTACCTTGTAGGAAACCAGACCAGTTTATTTTCAGTTCCTCTGACTGCTTTATATGTAGTGCAGTAATGTGGTTACCTTTTACATAAAACTGCAGCATTAAATAGATTCCCCAAACAATTTTCAACACCACAAAGGCAAAAGACTAATACAAAAGAATACCGGGGCTGAAAAAGAGACATTCACCAGCAAGAGCACAGGAAAAAACTCTCTCCCATGGCATATTTTGATTCCTTTGCAACTTAATCGTAATTCCCTTATTTGAAATGTTTGTTCTGGGATTAATTAAATCAGCTGGTCCAATCCTTGAGATACTAATATGTATGCTTATTCTTTCTTAATGAAGAGTGGGGTTATTTTCTATATATAGGAGCCGTGGTAGCACGCCAGAGCAATGCCAGCATGCCATAGTGAACAAGGAGCTCGAAAGCAGAAGGGGATGTCGGAGCATCGCTCATCTCTGCCGATGCCAACACTGCCCTGGCACAGGGAACCACACTCCTGTCCCGCCTACCACCACATGTGCACAGCTGCTGGCACTGCCAAATGCAGGAGGGAATGGGGAGCAATGGCAGACTAAAAATAATGCATTTAAAAGTAGAAAATGTGGGCATTGCTTTTATCCTGGGTATTTTATCTGTGCCAATCAAGCAGCAAAAATGTCCTTTAGGAAAGCCAAGCTGAAACTGCGCAAACAGTGCTGATAACAATCCCCATGCTTGCTGCAGATGAAACAGAGAATAAATGTGCAATACTTCAGGAGGTACTGGTCTGCCTCTGGGTTTCTGAAGTCCGGAGAGATTTATTAATTTTGGGCCTGAGCCCAAAGCCATCCACAGGCAAGGGGAGTCTTGGCTGGGGCACAGGGTCGACCTTTTTATGGCAGAGCTGGTCTGTGGTGATTGGAAAAGAGCAGCTTCTGTTCAGCCCGGGTGTCCATTGAGCAAATGCACAAATGTTGCTCTCCCTGACGTTAATGGGAATTATGGTTGCAGCTTAACTTCCTCACATGCCAAGGTATCCCACAGGTAACGGGCCAGGTGTGTATATATGAATTAGTCCTTAAAGCTGCACACATTTCTCTGCTTTATAAAAGACAACCAGGCAGTCTATAAGTACTAAGAACAAGCTGTCTGAAAGGTGTTTTATTAACTAAAGTTGGGGAAGAAAATGAAGCTGAAAAGAATACGACTGCATATTAAACTACATGAAGTGGTCATGACAACTGGGGATCTTGGTATCATAAAATTTTAACAGCTGGATACAATCAATGGGGATTTTCCATTTTTATTTTTTGTTAAGCCTAAGAAAGAAAGAGGGAAAAAAAAAAGAAAAGCTTCATTTTACTTGAGCAAGTTCTTTATCCAGCTCAGCTTTCTTTGCTTAATATCAGAAGTTGTCTTTACTTCTCTATAAATCTCAGCACGGCCTGTGCTTGGCTAACACCATCCCCTTCCTGGGGTAGGGATTCCACAACAGGAGGTGTTCAATATCCCCAACAGCAGCACAACAAGGAATGGAAACCAGAGAAATGCATGTTATAGGGAGACTTTTCTAGTGTGTATACAATTTTCAGATCTTACAAAATAATTAATTGACATCAAATTTTGCCCTGAAATTCATAAAGTGTAATTTGTGCCTGAAATCCTGCAGCATTTCTTCAGCAACAAGACTCAGTTCCAGGGTAAGTCAATAAAAACACTTTATTGTTTGGCTGGGCATCTTCCATTTCACCACATATAATGAGAGTCTGGGCTTTCCCTTATATACATTTATTTTGCTCTAGCACTGCTTCCTTCTTGGTGATGTCAACACTTGCTTTGAGGTAGCTGAAGAAATATTTCACAGACTGAGCTTTATCAAAGATACAGAAAAGGAGAGCATTGGCCAAAAACAATGTAATGGGCTTCTTACCAAAAAAAATTAATTCATGTGTTTAGAAAACAAGGCCAGAATTGTATAAAACTTACTGGAATCGTGTTCCTTGATAGCTCCATCGAGGACTGCCTTATTCATTCAGGGAGTAACAGGATATTTTTCATCATAAGCAAGTTTGATGGCTCTCAGTCTGACTCGTATGGCTTTGCTCAGGCAGCCTTACAAACAAGCATGTTTCTTCAGTTTGTGGTTATTTCCGTGTCTGTTAAAATGCAAACCAACTTCAAACTTTTGACTTCACCTTCCAATGGTTATATGTGAATGTTTGTTTATTAAAATAGCTTCAGTTTTCATTTACCAATGTGTCATGAATCCTACAACATCTGAAGAAAATCTGCTGCTCTCACTGCATTTTCAGCCCGTCCAAACACCACTTGCCTACAAAGTCATAAGTTTTCCAGAGCAAAGGTTGGGTTCTGGATAAAGTCCTGAGCCTCAGTTTTGAGAACTGTGGATGCCTCTTGCCTCTCCCAAGGGACTCAGCACTGTGTACTCATAGCAGGGCTCAGTGCAAGGCAGGATGGAGCGCTGAAGCTGCAGAAAGTGCAGATGTCAGCCTGGGGAATTTGCAGCTTTGGTCTCCCAATTCCTTTGACAGGTTGCCATAAATCTTGTTTTCCATGTTTATCCCACAAAAATAATTTGGAAACACCTGTAGGAGGGCCAAAATAAACATCAGCAGATGGTGATTGGAAAATGTCACGGGCTGCCCTTTGCCCAGGTGCCTGGGAAGGGAGCAGAGCATGTTAAGGGGAGATGTGGCAGTGCCTCTGGCAGCGAGCCGTGGAGAAAATAACTGATGAGTGACAAAATGCTGGCTGGACTCAGTGACTGTCAAGAGCTAGGACGGGGAGCTGGTCTCTGAATTTGGAGGAATGTGTCTGGACTGTGACAAACTTCTGAATTGTGTACTTGCTTCAATACCAAATGTCTCTGAACCAAAGTGAGTCATTGCTGATCGATGTGAAGCTGCTGCAAGTGTCTTGAGCAGAGATGGGAGCTCAGAGCCACCAGTAGAGAATAAAATGATCAGAAGGAAGAGCTGAAACCCATGCCTGTCTCTAGAAGACCAGTTCATAGCAGGATCAAACCACAATGGTTGAACTACGTGATGTGTTTCAGAGGCTACTACAAGGCACTAGGCAGTGAGAAGGCTTTCTCTTCTGTTCTGAGAGAGATTGCTACCTCTGAGGGAAAATTGCCTTCTGAGGGAAATTGCTGAGCCTTTCCATACATCACTCAAAACGAAGTATCAGACTCCAAGCGAAAAACCCAAGCAACCAGTGAATAAGCCCTCCTGGGGGATACGTTTGGTCGAAAATAAGGATCATGCTTGCACCTGATGTAAACCACCAGCACGTCCCAGACACCAGGGGGTGACACTGTGCAGGAGCTGGCCCCTGGGCTCCGAGCAGACTTTGCTTCCCTCAAGGCCAAGCCCGCCCCTTGCACCGAGGGGGGCAGCGGCCGGTAGGAGGGGGGGGGGGAGGGCGCCATGCGAATGAGCCTCCTCTCGCGTTTCCTGACCTCCTTCCCGCATCACCCGTTTACAAACGGACTAGAGAAGGACAGGGGCTGCCCCTGACCCCCGCCTTGGGCGCTGTCAGGGCAGCGCCCTCCCTTCCTCTCTCCCTGCGGCCGGCGGGTGCAGACGGGACCTGGCCGGGACGACGGCGACACCTGGCGGCCAGAGCGGGCCGCGCCGCCGTCCTGGGAGAGTGGGGAGACCCCGGAGGAGCTTCTGCCGCCGTCTCGCGGTGCGGTTCCCCTGTCCTGAGCCGGCTGCTGACAGACAGGAAGGACACGCCATTCCCGGTATCTCCTGAGCCCCTCCATCACCGTCACACGGGTCTTTCTGGAGACGGTTCACTCAGTTTTGTTTGTATTCCCTGGGGTGGGGCTGCATATGAGGCTGTGCCGCTGGAGTGCCCCGACTTCACGAAAATCCCTGAACCCATTTCTGTGCTCATTTGTACTGTATACTCATTTCTGTGCTCAAAGCAGCAACGCACAGACTTTTTTTCGGTACGATCCTTGCCTTGCGCACCAGAAGGATCAAACGGGAATGGTGGCAGAGACATGAAGCAAATACAGAGAGAATCTGAGGTGAGGAAACAAGAAAGTAAAGGTGAAACATCCAACCTGGAAAACACACAAGCTCTTCACAATGCAGGGGAATGATGAGATAGGGGTTTTTCTCACAATAATGAAGAGAAGAATTGCAGGGCTATGGAAAACGGAAAGTTATTATCCTAAACTTAGCTAAAGTCCTGAAATAGCAAAAAGTTTTGGGGAAAGCAATTCAGTATGTGTTAGTCCATGGACTTTGTCAATCTGATGGGTGTAACAGCTACCCAAGGGACTCCTGTGGCCTTTGCTGTAGGTGCTCTTGCAGCAAATACAGACTTTCTGAGGATTCATGCTGTTTTGAATGTCCTCAAAGGATAATTTATAAACACTACGAGAACTCTTCCTGAGATTACGGGCTCAACAAATGTACACTGCTAAATGATAAAGCCAGCATGAGCTTCAGGAGTGGTTCTATAACACGTACAGACCTGAAACCCATGAGCACATATCCTCACGAGGCAGTGCTAGAGCCAAAACCCTGTCCTGTGTGTCACTCACCTGTGTCAGAAACACCACTTGTGTTTCCAGATTACTCTTTGTTGATAGTGTAAAGTGCTAAACTCTAAATTGTGGCAGATGGAATCACCTTATATTAATTTTTGTCACCCCTGTGAGGTAGCAATGACTTCCAGCAAACCACCAAAAGGCTGATACCTTAAACAGACAGAGTGATGTCTAACAGAGCCTGTGGTCCACAGGAACCATGCCATATATGGGCTTAACATCCTAATAGTCTATGAGGTGACACAGCTTGGTTGCATAGCTCTGCACCTCTACTCATGCGGCCAACACTCGGGTGCAGAAGTGAGGTTGCTCCGTGACACCTGAACCCTGCAGGTCTCTGTTTTCCACTCCTTGGAAAGATTTCTTCTTGGCATAGAATGGCCTTTTAATGATTTTTTCTTTTCCAACATTGACATACATTTTGTACTTTCAACTTACTGACAAATGTAGCAGCCTGCTTTCCATTTTCACAATGTGTTTTGCCCATGAACTTAATCTTCTCATCAGATGTTGAGAGCTGCAGAGACACTTGGAAAGCTCTCGGCTCATGTGCGCTGCCCCAGACCACACCTTCTCCTTGAGGAATTCCCTGGCTTTCAACTCGAGACTGTGATCTCGGTAAACCCTTGTGTGTGATGTCTGAATATTTATAATACTTCTCATTGTTCAGGATTTAGCACCGTCCAAGAGCACAGGGCGGCTTGCCATTCACCAGCAGAAATGTGCCGGGCTTCCTCCAGCAAATCTTCCTCACCTCCTCAAGCTTTCCTGCTGTCGTGGTTTAGGCCCAGTGCCTAACTGAGCACCACGATGCCCCAAAAAAGGTTAGTTAATATAAGGACTGGGAGGGCTTCTCACTACTTAAAAAGGTCACAGGCAAAAGACAGACTCATCATAAGGAATAAAAACAAAACAATTTTAATTTGTTGCCAACATCAGAGTAGAACAATGGGAGATACAACCAGATCTTAAAGTCAAAACACCTTCCCACCACCCCTCCCTTCTTCCCAGGCTCAGCTTTTGTTCTCAGTTTCTTCATCTTCCCCCTCCCCCTTTGCCTTGAGGCGCAGGGGGATGGGAGTGGGGGTTGTAATCGGTTTTCACACCATGTCCTCCTCAGGAGTAGGAAGACAGCCCAGTCTCTCTCTCTGCTTCCACGTGGCCCCCTTTCCATAGGGGGAAAACAGTCCTCAAAAGTCCAATCTGAGTCTGTTCACGGTCACAGTTCCCTCACACACACAAACGCCTCCAGCACCCACTGGCCAGAGTCACGGCTTCTTCAGGGGTAGCCACTGCTCACGTGGCCCTGCCCCACCGGTGAACTCTATAGGCTGCAGGCCAGTTGACCTGGCTCTTGCTATGGATTGCAAAAGGGGAA
>NW_010200461.1:0-9523 GCF_000695765.1 Mesitornis unicolor | reverse complement strand
CGTCTGTAACAGAGGGTTTCAAATATGCCTGCTAGTGGAGAAAGTGTGCTTTTTCTTTCTTAATATCTTTTTTTAACCTACAGAAATACCATTTTTTGTGTTTTGAGAAGATAACAGGTTGCCTATTATTTGTAACTGTCCTCTCAGCAGAAGTCTACAAAAGTGCTTGGCTGTTTTTTGTTTTGTTTTGTTTTCCTAGAGTTTAATGGGTAACAGCCTTTTAAATGTTTGGTATATCTGTGGTGCAAAGAATGACAGAATTCTGATTATTTGAGGCAATTTCTACTGTCATTTTTCATGGAAAGCAGTTGGAGAAACGTCTGAGATTGATGCTTGCAGAAGCTCTTGTGCATTTATTTTAATAAAAGACAAAGGGGAGATAGACCCCTGTATTCAACTCTGAAATGAATGGTTGTATTTGTTCTTAGATTTAGGAGGAACAAACTACCTTTTTAGTTAAGGGAATATGGTCTGTTAAGTTTACTTACGGTAAAATAATTAATTTTAATTAATGAGACTTACAGTTTGATGAATCTAAATGCTCACCAGTCTATACTTCATAGTCAGTCTGAAGTTTTATTGTTTTATTTTAATGATACAGGAGGAAATAGCTAAAGACCTCTTGTCAGGTGATGATGAAGAAACACAGTCCTCTGCTGATGACTTGACACCATCGGTTACTTCACATGAGGCTACTGACTTCTTTCCTCGGCCATTAAGATGTAGGGAACCTGATTTTAATTTCTCTACAAATAGACACAATTTCATAATTGATGTGGTATCAAGGAACACCCTTCATGATTTTCAGTGTGTTACTGAATTATATGAATATGTAACCAATTCTTTTAAATTAGTGTTTCTCTTAAAAAAATTTTGGTGCTGCTTTTAAGCCGGTGACTCCTCTATGTAGCCTGTGGATGTGAACTGGGACGCAGTTTCTTTGAGGTTATTTCCCTTCACACATTCAACACATTTCCATAGGACTTCATGGGGTGAGCCAAAGTTTTCTATGAGGTGGGGCCTATGAACCCATGACTACCAAAATTTCACTATCCATGGAGCTATTATGGGACAGATCTGAGAACCAGTGGTTCAGTTATCTAACCTGGACAAGATATATTCCTTATGGCCTGTTACAGCTTGTTTGTTCACTGCTGTACTAGAGTTAGACCAATGTGGAGGATTTTTATCACAGTTTTAATTTGGCAGCTATCTTTAAGTTATTTCTAGGGCATTTCATCCCTCTAGAGAAGGGGAATGAGAAAGGCGGTGTGCTGCCTCAGTCGTCAGGAATTGTAGCCCCTTGCATGCTGCTGATTGTGATGAATACAAGACATTTGTATTGAAAGAAAAATATAAAAAACCTTTAAAAATATTATGTCCTTTCTTCAGTTAAGCAAGCACCTAGCACTTTAGCATTGCTTGTGAACTGTTAATGAATGTGACACTGAAAGTGTGGTAGTGTTATAGAAAACGTGATTAGTCCCTGATCTTACTGAGGATTAAGAAACAGTCATCTTTGTTTTCAGCTATCACAGTTTTCTATCAGAATGTTACTTTCTCTATTAGAACTTTTGGCTGGACATTTTAAAATCGAGGATCCACCATTTCAGGGAGGGAGGTGACAGTTCTCTCTGCTGTTGGCAGTTTCGTCTTTTTTTTCTGATCTCTCCATTTCTCAGACTAAGATAACACTAAATTTTAAGATAAACATGTCTGATATACAATATAGGCTATTTTATTAAATTTGCATTAATTGGAAAAAATAATTGCCTGGGATTATCCAGGCATACTGTTATTTCATGCATTCATGGTAGCTTCTTGCTACTTCTAACAACAAAAGAGATAGACTGGTGATTGTAGTCATGATTACAGAAGCAGAGCCTCAGTCCACAGAGTCTTGGATATTGTCTCTAATGTTGACAATTCTGTTTAGTTGTGATGCAGCTAAATGTGCAACCCTAGTTATATGCATGTTGTTTCTGAAGTTTGAGAATACAGAATAGCTTTAATTGTGTCAGAACGGTAGATTCCATTCTGCTGGGGATTATACAGCTATAAAAAGAGAATTACTTCAAACCCAGACACAGTATTCCAGATTCTAAAATACAAGTTCTTCTATGGAGTTCTGTATTTGAGTTCCTTGAAATGCACTGCTGTATTCCTTTGTAAGGAAAAAAAATTACTAAAGAGGAATAATAAGCAGTCTTTGCTGTCTTTTGCTTGTTCCATTTTGTGTATCTCTCCTGTATCTTTACTGCATGCTGAGGCAGCTTTGTCCAAAGGAATGCGTTGAACACCCATTAAAACTTCTGATGAAAGACTTTAGTGGGTAACAAAGACATGCCTTCAACTTTACTTTCTTTGTGATTCACCTGAGACTGAGTCCCAGCCCTGGAAGTTTTCCGTTTTTCCTTATGCCTTTTGTGTAAGGTATAATGTTTATTGGAGAGAGCTGATGAAGAAAAGTGATCTAATTTCCTTTTGACTGTTAGAAATACAGTAGATTGCCTCAGTTACAGTGGTAATAAATGTTTCAGTTCTACAGTACCCAAGTACCAATGCCTTCTGCCCTCATGTTTGTTTGATAGAAATGTAGTTTTAACAAACTTTTGATAGAAATGTAGATCAACAGACTCATGATAAGTGTCTCCCAGAATAAAAACAGGTGCTCCTTTCAAAAGTAAAGGGTATCTTGTAGCTCTGTGTTTGAACTGAAAATTCTTCCTAGCTAAAAACAAACTTCTTTGTGTCTGAAGCAAACACTACATGTGATGGAGACAAAGAATCAGATGGTGAAGATGTAGAGGCAGACAACGGTAATTCGTCTGAAGATCTGAGAAAGGTAATAGATATACCTTAAAAAAAAGTTTATAAATAATCTTTACTGTTAAGAAAATGCATTAAAATTAATAGCATGTATCTAAAATAGTACCCTAATTTTGGAATTCTCTGCCAAATGCCAGGTTAATGGCATTTTTAATGCCTCCATATACAAAATATTAAGTTGATACCTTTCTGTTTTCATTTTTGTTACATCTTCAGGAAATAATGGTGGGTTCACAGTACCAGGCTGAAATTCCACCTTACCTTGGCAAATACAGTGATGATGAAAAGGGTAAGTTCTGACTGTTTTACTTTTTATTTTATGTTTATACATAGCAGTTGATGGGAAAATGTTATTTAAGTTGGTAAGGTAAATGCAATGGCTTAAGGTCTCAGAGATCATAAAAAACCCAAACAACCAAACAAAGAACCCCAAGCCTAGAAAACTGAAGTAACACAACCATATAATTATATTTCAGAAATGTGATTCTTCAACTTTGAGGAGGCATTCTCAGTAAAACATTGAAGGCTGGATTACAGTGTTAATTCTGAATTATCTAGTAATATTGAGAGCCAACAGAGTGTGGGTCAAGCAGTATCATAACTGGGCTATGAGCATGTAACTTAGTTTACATTGAAGACCTTCAAAACAGTATTTTTCTTTGCTTGTCTTCTGGCAAGCACAAGTGTGGGTTACAAAATGAATATAGAAAACAAAGCAATAAACTATTTTAAATTTCCATCGTTTGGGCAGAAGATGTAGGTCCTGACATGCTATCTTCTAAAAAATACGATGTTTTAAGTAGGATGTTATTCCAGTGTAAATTTCAGTTAAAAACTGCAATTGTCCTAGAGTAGAAAAAAAGAACTCATTAAATTGAGTCTTATTTGGTATCTTTTAGAAACCTTCACTATGAGAAAAGAATAGCACATGTAGCTATTCAAAACGCAAATAAGGGGAGAAATTTGCTTATGGCTGGAACAGCAGTGTAGTTAAGAAACAGTTTGGAGGCTATGTTAATAAATAAAGGTCATTCTGGTTTTTTTTGTAAATTTCAGTATTCTGCAAGTTATTTGTGTTAGAACTGTAACATTTCACGGGAATATTACTCTAGTGAAGTAAATTAAGTCTTCGCTGTAACCAACTGCTTTTTTGAAGAATGATCCTTTGCAGTAGAGAAGAATGTTTGGTATGGATGGAGCTGGAAGCATTAGCAAGTGAATATCTGTTGTGTTGCTTGAAAGACCTAGGGATGTCACCTATTTTCTAAGATTCAAGCAAGATGCTTATGGATTGTAAGAAATGGAGGAGTAAGAACTGGGTTTATCTGTATAGTCCTTTTACTATTTACACATCTTGACTTCTCTTCAGCCAAGAACTAGAGAAGGGCCAATAACCCGTGAATGACCAGAAAGGGGTTAATCTGACAACTTTCTCTGGTGCTAGAGAGAACCAGTGAGAGTCTTGTCTGCTGGCACGGCCAAGAGCAAAATGATAGCACACAGGTCAGAGAGCTCAAGGAGCGCCTCTTGAAGTTATCAGCCATGGACTCCAGCAAGAAGTGCTGCTGTGGCTTGGCTGATAAAGGAGGTCGAAGCTGAGCATCAGCACTGCTCACAGAGGTTGGACCTGGCTGCAGGAGTGGAGGATTCTGTGAAGGCCTCTTCTGTACGTCCTGAAGAGCTTGTGATGGCAAATGAGGGCTTCTCTTCCTGCTGTGTAATCCCAGCCACAAGAATCGTGCTAGAGGCAGTTCTCCGCTATAAACCTTACACTCTTATTTCTAGTGTATTGTTTTTCAAATAAGCTGCTTAAGAGGAGCATACATGATTTCAGTGTACTGTGAAGGAAGATTATACATCCCAGTTGCTTGTGGAATATGCAACATAAAATTACTTAACAGCATTCAGTTGTTAGTGAGTGAAAGAAACAAATTACCACATCGAGATCTAGATTTCTATTCTGTTAAGTAATTTTTGGCACATTTTAGTTGAAAATGAGCGATTAACCACCTCCTCTTTTTTACATTTAATATTTGAAATATTACAGTAATACCCTACACTCTCTTACTGTAAACTATAGTTTATTTTTTTTAATGGCTGAGTAAAACTATGAATAGTTTTGTTGGTTTGTTTATATGAAGATGACAAATACATACGCATAATTTGACTTGAATCATCTACCTGTCAATAAGCAGCTCTTCTGTAAAGACTCTACGTCTCAAGAGTTGAGTCCCTTATCTCATTCTCATGGACCCTGAATCTTTTTGCCATGTCACACTGCAGAGTGTGTCTCTTGACTGAGACTTTTGGGGAAAAAGTGACCTGCAATTTAGGAGTGTCGTGATGGTGCTTGATTTGATTACTTCTGTGTTTCTTTTCTTTGTCTTTGTGAAGTAGCTTTTAATGTTACAACCTTAAAAATGTCACACCTGGTGTTAATGCATTTCTATTTTAACAGTCTACGAAAATGAAGACCATTTACTTTGGAAACCTGATGTGATCTCAGAAAGTAAAGTTAAAGAATACCTTTTTGAAACCTTCTTAAGAACAGGAAATGAAAAAATGATTGGCAGAATTCCTGAAGGACTACAAACACGGGACAATGAACAAGTATGTTTTATATCCTGTTCCATTTGTGACACATTGATTTGTAATTAACATGTGTTCTCTTTCTCTTCTCATGTTTCTCTCTTTCTTTTATTATAAAGGCAGCAATACTCAAGTTTCTTTTATTTAATTAAATTGTTATTCTTTTCAGTCTTATTTTGAATTTTAAGCACATGCTTAAAATTGAAAGTATTTGATTCTTGGCAGTGTTGTGATCTGTGATGTTTCCAATTACCATGCTGTTGACAAATCCAGCTTTCTAAATAATTACATATAATGTTTTACATTTTCCTAATTAAATCTTCCCTCATCTTTTGGATATGGTTTTGCTTTTTGGTTGCTCTTTTAAAATTTTCATAATGTCTGAAGATAAATCCTCCTTTTTTACATTAGATATGCTCACTGAAAGGTTATTTTTAGTTGTCTAGATTGAATATTTGCAAACTTTTGAGTCTTTCTAAAGACTTTTTATGTTTTATAGGCACTGTATGAACTTCTCGAGAGTAGCCATAACATTAAAGAAGCAATTGAGAGATACTGCTCAAATGGAAAGGCATCTCAGGGTAAGACAGAGTACCCGCTTTTTCAGAAATGTGTGTTTCAAAAAACAGAGACTAAAAAAAAGTTGTGTAAAAAAAAAAAAAAAAACCCTTAAGAATCGGGATTGATGAGCACATCCCTTTCCATGATGTCTTTAGCCTAGATTAGGTATAATATGTCTGTTCAGCAGTTGGAAATTACTGCTAGAGAAGTCTAAGGCTGCAGGATCAGCTTTTTACCTTCTTTCCTCCTGTTGTAAGAGCGGCACAGACTGAGGATAGGGGTAAGGAGAGCAGTGATTTTTCTCCCATAACGCAGTTCTCACCCACAGTCCAGTGTCTTTGAGATTGTGATACAATCTGATGACATTTATACCAGAATCAGCAGAACATAGCTGGCCATATAAATTAAGCCCCACTCTTTTCCTCATTGTGCTAATGTTATGCCAAGCATAAACTGGTTCTACTGTATAGTTCTATAGGTGTTTGGTAGAGCATGGAGAGCTTTGCTTGAGTTTACAGTGGAAAACGAGCTTCAGTCTTGTTTGTCTCTAAATTTATTACTCCCTTGAATGAAAATCAGAGATTATCATTTAAGGCTAAGTGTCTAAGATAGAGCTGAAGGGGACAGTAGGGACTATCAGAGCAGTGCTTCAGAAAGCCTATGCACAAGAAGAGATTATGTAGACATAAGCAATAAGGAAGTGTCAGTTGCAGGGTTGTATCCTAAAGCCCTCCCCTCTCTAGGATATAGATTCCTGTTTTGGGATTGAAAAATACCTCTACATTTGTGGTTCAGAGCCCATAATTCTGTCCTAAGGACTAGTACTCTCCCACTCCACCCCAAGTGAGATGAGACTTACTATACCCTCATTAAAAATGGTAAAGAATGGTAATGGTGTCAGTGCCTGTCTCCTAAAGTAACCATTATGCTATTATCTACTCTGCCCACTGAAGTTCATTGCTGTTCTAAAGACGAGAATTAGAAATAGACCACTCTCAAGATAATTTCTTAACAGTGAGAATTTGTAGGAAGATATTTTCTTCTCTTTGAAGTTTGAGAACTCTTTAGTAAGGAGTGCAAAATTAATGGAGTGAAGAAGAAAGAAAATGGCCTTGCAATGGAATGATTATCACCTTCATGAGAGCACCATCGGGAAAAGCATTGTGGGTTCTGGGGAGCCTGTCTTACTGTCAGGTCTGTCTGCTGTCTGTGTCAGCTTGGGATTGCCCTACTGGTGTCAGTTCTTCCACCCTGTGACTCAATGATGATTTACAATGCCATGCATCAAGTCTGCCCAGATTGGGATGGGTCGAAGGCAGGGCTGACTATCCTGATCCTCTTGAGCGTTATGCTCTATATTTTGTCTTTTTTCATCCCCTTTGCAATGAGGTAAAATTTTAAAACAGCTGGGCCTCCTGTTATTAGTGATTTCATGGTTTTGAGGCAGAGATAGGGTAATCACCATGCACACCTGTGTTGTTCATAGCCTGAAGGCAGGCTTCTTTTGTAACGGCAGTAAAAAGTTCACTTAATCTTGCTGGTATAGCAGTGGGTTCCCCTCTATCTTGAGGGTCTATGCCTCCTGCCCAGTATGCTGGTTGGCAGGTAATGGAAGGGACTGGTCCCTTGTTCAAAGTCACTCCTGGTCCCTGAAAGCCATCATATTATTCTTGCATAATATGATCTCACACAGAACCACAGAACGTTAGGGATTGGAAGGGACCTCAAAAGATCATCTAGTCCAATCCCCCTGCCGGAGCAGGAACACCTAGATGAGGTTGCACAGGAAGGCGTCCAGGCGGGTTTTGAATGTCTCCAGAGAAGGAGACTCGACAACCTCTCTGGGCAGCCTGGTCCAGTGCTCTGTCACCCTCACTGAGAAGAAGTTTCTTCTCAAATTTAAGTGGAACCTCCTGTGTTCCAGCTTGTGTTCATTACCCCTTGTCCTATCATTGTTTGTCACCGAGAAGAGCCTGGCTCCATCCTTGTGACACTCACCCTTTAAATATTTATAAACATGAATGAGGTCTCCCCTCCAGTTAAGCTTGCTTTGTTCAGCCTCATCTTCCAACATTCTCATTTCTTATTTTTCACATTCATTACACTGATAAGCAGCTGCTAAATACCTCTTATATACGATTATATTTCTAATATATATATTGCTCAATACCTCTTGTGTACATCTTGTGTCTTATTAATACCTTCTCTTTACCATCTTTCAGCTTTTCTCTCCCAAGGTTCAACTGTTCTTTTATCTTACTTCATTTATACTGCTTTTCACACCATCATCTGAAAATTTCAGTGAAGGGTTAACTCTGCCTCTTTAAGTGTTCAGTGATTGAGTCAGCCATCCTGCCTACTACACTAATTTTTGTCACAGGTGAATTGTTAAGAAAAGTCATTGTTATGGGATTAACTAAATGGTTTTATATTAAATGATCAAATTATAATTAATTGATCATTGGTAGCGAACAGTGATTTAACAATTATTTTAACAATAATCGGTAATTAGGTGGCAAACACTCTACTAGTTACTACACTTTTAATAATTAAGCTATAGCTTGATATATATTTGTGTCACTAGCATACAATATATTTTTAGGCTTAATGTAAAATGTCACTTACCGTGTTACAGTCATCAGGTGCTGGGTAAGGATTGTCTCAACACTGAAGGGTAACCTTGAGAGGTCTCCCTTACCTGCTTAAGGGGAGATGACCTCTGTGCAGTCTGCTGCTGTACAGGAGAGCTCAGTGGGCTTGGAAGAGCTATCAGTATTCATAGCATAAAGTGACTGACTTGTAGTTAAACCTCACCGTGGTGTGTGTGCAGGTGTAGCAGTTTTAGTTTTGTCTAGTACCATCTCAGGCTGGCACTGTTAGCTCCTGATAGCTGGTTGACAGTTGACGGAACATGAGCCAGCAGTGTGCCTGGGTGGCCAAGAAGGCCAACAGCATTCTGGCCTGCATCAGGAATAGTCTGGCCAGCAGAACTAGGAAAGTGATCATTCCCCTCTACCTGGCACTGGTGAAGCCACACCTTGACTACTGTGTTCAGTTTTGGGCACCTCACTACAAGAAGGACATTGAGGCACTGGAGTGTGTCCAGAGAAGGGCAATGAATCTGGTGAAGAGTCTGGAGAACAAGTGTTATGGGAAGCAGCTGAGAGAACTGGGGTTGTGGTTGTATAGCCTGGAGAAGACAAGGCTGAGGGGAGACCTTAGCATTCTCTACAACTACCTGAAAGAAGGGGTAGTGAGGTAGGTGTTGGTCTCTTCTCCCAAGTTACAGGTGATAGGACAAGAGGAAATGGCCTCACATTGGGCCAGGGGAGGTTTAGATTGGATATTAGGAAAAATTTCTTTACTGAAAGTGGTCAAGCATTGGAACAGGCTGCCCAGGGAAGTGGTGGAGTCCCCATCACTGGAGGTGTTAAAAAAACGTGTAGATATAGCACTTCGGAACATGTTGTAGTGGGATGATGGTGTTGGGTTGGTGATCTTAAGGGTCTTTTCCAGCCTTTCACAGAATCACAGAATCACAGAA
>NW_010200460.1:18109-36931 GCF_000695765.1 Mesitornis unicolor | reverse complement strand
TCCAACTCCAAAGATTCTGTGATTCTGTGATGGACAGGACAGAGTTAACTGTTTATATTGCAGTACCAGGAAATCCATAGCATATTCTGTTTAACATACTCATAGGGGATAGTTTTGTTTACCAGTCCCAGGGACATCAACATTTTTTATGTGAGGTGGTAAATGTCAATGAGATAAGTCAGTATCAGCTGCATTTTTTAAAGAATCTCAGGAAGTGTCTATAGATATTAGGATGCTGGAGTTGGTCCTGTTCAGTGAAAGACAGCTCAAGATGAAGGTTTAATTGTGGAAGTATCTTAGCATGGAGCTAGCTGAGTAAAACAGAGCAAAATGTTTGAGACTTGACCCAATAGATGGTCCTCAGAGGTGGGAATTAACTGTAGGTGATCCTGCTCTGGCAGGGGGATTGGACTAGATGATCTTTTGAGGTCCCTTCCAGTCCCTAAAGTTCTGTAATTCTGTGTTCTGTGATTCTGTATTTGTTTCTGAGGAAGTAGAAACCCCCCTCCCCAGGAAAAACAGCTGGAATAAAATTCTTTAATTTTCTACTGTATGTAATGTAGTCATAACATATTCTGAGGCAGTGAGAAAAGAAACCCTTTCAGTTCCTATGCCATTCTGTCTTCCTCTCCTTCTCTCTTCCTTTCAGGTGGGTAACAGCATAGTTGTGGGACTTTGGTAGACTTTGCCTAGCTGATCATTTCTGAACTGCATGACATACATGAAGTGCACTTAGATACTGAAATAGCTTAATCTCTTCTCTTCTAATCAGCCTCTCACTGTGTTTGGGCACAATGTTGTATAGGTATCTAAAGACTTAATTGTCCCCAGCACATCTCCAATTTTGTGGGCAGAACCTCTATGCAGTGCATGGGGACAACAATGGGGCAGCATTTTCTGATTCCAGGCTTCTTTGACTATGGAGTCTAACTCTTTCTAGGTTAATTCAGCAAATACAAGGCCAGGTTGTTTGGTCCACTAGATGTGACCTGCATAGCCAGCTAGATTTAAATTGGTTTGAATTGGCATTTGGATTCCTCTTGTCCGGGTCTGCTGTGAGGAAGAGAAAGGAGACCAGCAGGTAGAGCAGGGAAGGTGTTTCATTTTGCTCATGTCTCCTTGAATAAGTCTTTTTTTCTTTTCTTCTATTTCTTCTTATTAGTACTTAGAAAAAGGAGCAGAAAGGCACAAAGATAGTTTAATATCATTCTCCAGTCTTTATCATGTCAAGCTTCTATTGCACATGTAAGACAATTGACTATAGTGTAATGTAGAGATTTCCAATACTGCTTTAATGTAGCTAACAAAGGCCGTCCTAGCACTTGGCTATGGCAGCATGGAGCTGCATTTGCTTAAATTGCAAAGGATGTGTATTCTGTATCTACCCTTGTTACCTAGTTTGAAGCATGGGGAATTAATTCTTCTACACTAGATTTCAACTTTCATCATCTCCAATATAATCTGGTCTTTTATCCTCATTTCTCTTTTAGTGAAGCAGCAGGGAAAATATGCTGGTCTGCCAGAGAGTTTTAACTTTCAGGTACTGCTCTAGGTTATGCTAAAAACCATTCTGGCTTCCCAGGCAGTCTGTGTTTGGCTCAGTGCAATTGCGCTGCTGTTCCTTCTGGGAAATGTTCCAGAGCAATGCTCTAACATAGCAAATGTGTTGTGGACCTAACTTGTCCTTGCCTTGTATTTTGCTGGCACTTTCATCTATATAAAATGATGTAAAATGTGACAATGTTTTGAAAATCCTGATCTGAAAACCCTCTGTAGCAATGACAGGTTAGTTTTTCCCAAGTGATTTCACCATGTATGAGCCAACATAGAGGCAAAACAAACCTTATGCGAAGCAGAAAAGGAAGGAAACCAGAAAGTCCATTTAGGTACGTTCCTTTTTGCATTATCATGGAACTGCCTATGGTGAGATCAAGTGTCTGTATAAAAAACCATTGCACACTTTTTCCATTCTATGTTCTTGCATGAATACTTCTTTATTTTCAGCACCACATCCTGCCTAACTTATGGGAAAACTGGAAACATAATACTTTAAGTTGTGTATGACACTATAGGTTTATCAAATATTGTTCCCATCTCTAGTTATATTTTTGAAAACCTATCCAGAGCTGTCCTAATTTAATTGCCACTTTTTCATCTGTTTTCAGGAAGGAAGGTAGCTGGGATATAATACAACTGAATACTTCTGGATAGTCAGTCATTACATCAACTCTTTCCTTTCGGAACATCTCTACTGAACATGAGCATATCCCTTGCATATATAACCAAACTATACTCATGCTTATGCTCAGTAAAAGCACACTGGGGAATAACATGCCTTTGCCAAACTACAGTGGAATTTGTTTCACTAATTATTTCAGTAATTTTTAAAAAATTCAGTGTTTTTATTTCAAAAGATATTGACTTCACACCATTACCATCTATACTGTAGCCCTGAAAAGTGTTTAGACATCCATTATCTGTGAAGCAGAGTATTGATCTTGCAGCATAATGATTACTGAATGATCACACCTTAGACTTAAACCAAATTTCATTGTTCCCTAAATTTCTGAAAATAAGTTCTCTTCCTGGAGATTTTACTCAGGAATATAAGTAAAAAGTCTTTTTGAAAATTAAACTTTGAGAACCCACACACTGGCCAGAAATATGGGGCAACAATAGGCAGTTTTGGTTCAAAATCCTTTGTTAGAAAATTATCAGGAACATACTAGAAATATAATGACATTGTCATTTAATATGCTTGCAAGTTTTATTTGTAACATTTACATTGCTAATAACTGAAAAGAGAGTAGATGTAATAATTGAAAGAAGGTGGATTTAGATTAGACATTAGGAAGAAATTCTTTGCTCTGAGAGTAGCGAGACACAGGAACAGGTTGCCCAGGGTAGTTGTGGATGTGCCCTCCCTGGAAGTGTTCAAGACCAGGGTGGACAGGGCTTTGGGCAACCTGGTCTAGTGGGAGGTGTCCCTGCCCATGGCAGGGGGGATGAACTGGATGATCTTTCAGGTCTCTTCCAACCCAAACCATTCTGTCATTTTATGAACTGTGAAGGGTTTTGAGCCACAGTTATTTTTAGTTGATACGTTCCTAATACAACTTGTATGTTACAGTGGCCTTTTGCTGAATGAGGAATGACGTATCAGGCCTTTGTTTCAAGTGAATGCAATGTTAAGGACAAGTCTTGAGAAGTTGTTAAATTTATATGAGTTAATATTATTTGAATTCTAAACAGTCAAGGTGATTGTAAGTGTAGTTTAATGCCTAACATGGACATAGTAATAAACACCCCTAGTTTCAGAGCTGTTCATAATTTTCATTTGTTATTTAGTTCAACAGAGATTGATTGTAGAAAGACCAGAAAAGTGATTCTTAGCCATCTGACTGGTTTCTGCAAAGCCAAAGCAGCTGGAGTGCTATTAGCATATAATTCATCCAGAGGGCCCATTACCATTAGTCATACTAATATCCGATCGCACCATTAGCTGAAGCAAATTCTCAATCAACATGCATTTAATTTTTCTTTCTTGAATAATTGTTTCTGTGAAGGACAGGTGGCTGGCTCTAGCCTTGACTCAAGTCTGAGGGGAATGCTCCTTCCCCATTTAAGCTTCCATTGTAGGATTAAAAACATTTTGCATATTCTTGTCTGTAGTAGAGACAGGTTGTACAGAAGTAGGACGAAATTAGCTCAAAAATCCCAAGTAATCAATAGTAAGTTATTGTGGGCTAAACTGTGGCTAGTCCTTTGACAGATCTATAGCATGTAAAGAGTCTCTCTTCTATGGCTGCTGTATGATCTTCTCTGAAAGCTCCACAATTACTTCTTCATCCTTGCCTCAAAGAAAGAAGCTGTAGTTAAGATGAAAAGGAAAAAACGCTGTGAAGTATTCATTGGCAGGCCATGCAGCAAAGGCTGGATGCCATTTTGGTAAGCACACTATCCTGGGACTAGCACTGGAGAAGGACAGTTCTGGCTAAATCCTTGCCCAGATCAAAAATTGACATCTACATCCAAGTGGATTTTTTAAAGTAGCTTGTTCCTAGATGGAGAACCAAAATGTTAATCAACAATCCAGATGTGCAGTTTCTGATCAGTCCCAGGGGAATGTAATGGTTGGGTGATTTCATAGTTTCAACAGTACAAAAAGAAGCATGAGCATTTGACTCATCAAGCAGGGGTAGACTAAAATCATATTAGTACCAAACTATGATGATGTCAACCCAGTTGTACTGGAACATCCAACAAGGACCCCTATCTGAAATCCAACAGTCGGAAGTCCTTTGAGGTTTTCCTCTTGAACTATTGCTGAATTATGTGCAGGATAGTGGTAGACCATATAACTGTGCTTGAGAAAGCAAGACATTAAAGAATGTTAATATTCTAGTCTTGGGCTTCAAAGAGTTTCCAGAAGAGTATTTTTCTGGGATTGAGGAAGAAGGAAGTGGTACTAACAGAGGAATATTTCACAAATGCAAAATTCCACCCTTCAGAGGAAAAGTATGTTGGATCATGGATGATGGCAGTGTCCTAGGATCATAAGTAGAAGGTACTAAAATAACTTAATACTTTTAAATCACCAAGATCTTTTTATTATGGTACATATACATGAGCTTGTGAGGTTCAGTCATGCTTATAAGCGCCAACTTTCCTGTAGTGATCCAGACAAAGTTTTAGTTCTTAGCTCTGCTTCGTGTGTTTCTGCTCCTGACAGTTGTGTTATAAACTTTTTTGAAAGCAGCCTCTGTGTTTTGAAAGTCAAATTGATGCCAGTTTAGAACACCAGTAGAACTGGATAATTGTTTCATTTAAAAGTAAATTAACTGAAGAATGAAGTTTGAGAAGGGACAAAATTGGTCATGATGAGTGTCAGGTTTGGGGAAGAGGAATATCTGGAAAGAGTAATGAAAATACTTGAAAAAGTTGATAAGTTAAATTTTGAAAAGTACAGAAATTTTAGACCGTTTCTCAAAATGATGTTTTTGCATAAACACTTTTCTTATATTCCTATATGAAAAAGTAAATTCATGTTAAAATACTACCTATCTATTGTGAAGTAGATTTTGAAATTAAATTTGAGCTGTTCCTTTGTTTGGGCTCTAGGTTTGCATTGGCTGTGCTTTCTATTTGAAAATACCTACAGGAATAGTTAAGAGAGAGAAAACTTTCAAGACAGAATTCATATACCTTTCACAATGTTCGTAACAAACTTATAGAGAAAATAAAAACCTTTCTACAATCTTATTTTTCTGCTCTGTAATTTCATAACTAGCCATAGAAATCTTTCAAATTCATGAAGGTAACAGAAGACTGATTACTCAATGATGCAGCAGAATAAATCTGTTGTAACCATAGTTAAAGAGCAATAGTGTTCCACACTGCCCATGCAGTGGGCATTATATGTGTTACATAGAGAAAGCAAGCACCTTATTGATTACTAGCAGTTCCATAATAAATTGAGATAATTAATTTCTGCTGAGCATTTCACATACAGATGTAATTTTGAACCTAGTAAAAATATTTTTAGAATTCATCAGTAATTGCTAGCTTCTGTTGTTAACATTTTCAAAGTACTTTTTGGGTATGGTCTTATTTTGTCTTTTTCAAAGTCACTTCCAATTAAAATAGCCTTGAAAAAATAAATTTCCACAACTGAATATGTTTATTTCTCTTACAGCTATATAAAAGGTTTTGGCTGGAATCACAGCCTCCTGAAGTTAAGACCCATTGGGAGCAACCAGTAAAAAATAAATCTCTTTATGCCCCTGCTTTACAGGTTTCCTGAAATGTTTAACACTGTAGTGACGAGGGCACTGAAGGAGGCAAAAGTTCTCACACCCACACGTTGACACAGCAATGGAAAGCTCTGTCAGTACTGGGGATCACTATTTGTGAAGATACCCAACACTTGGTGTTCTCTTCAGCCTTTGGAAGTAAGATTCCTGGGACACACAACCAGCGTGGCTTGCCTAACCCATGCAGTTCTTGCAGAGGGAAAGCAAATTTAATGCTGAGGTATGCAGAAAAGCCATAGATTCTCGGGCTGTTTTATTATTTTGGTGAACTCCTCACAGGCTGGCAGCAGTAGATGGTGCGGACATTTATCCTCCTGATCTTGGTTTGCTCCTCTTAGCTGTGGGAAACCAGACCCATGAAGAGGATCTGTGTGTTGAGTGCTAAAAGACCCTGGTCTGTTCACCATAGTGCAAGAGAGATGAGCTCTGTGCAATTCCAGGACGTGAAATTTTCTTTTGATCTCATAATTTTTAATATTGTCCCCATCAAATACTGGGCAGGTAGATTTTATGTCCATGAGGTCTTTTGCTCTGGGATATTTTAATAACAACCTTGACTTTTGTGTCTAGACCAGTTTCCTTGAACTTATTCCTCCAGGCCTTTTTAAATCATGATCCCTACAAGAACTTGGCCAGCTTATCAGGAAATGATGACCTGACAATGAGGTAGCTAAAAAACCCCACGCTTTCATATATATTTATGTATTTAATATATGTAGCTTAAAAATTTCACAATATCTTTTTCCTTCTTTCCCTTTATGTAATTCTTGTAGCAATATTGTAGGGGTTTGCTGCTTTTGCTGCATTCTAACTACATTTGTTCATAAAATGAAATGGTCAGGTCAATATAATCACAGCAATGGGCTTGTGTACAGGTACTTTTATCAATAGAACTTTTATTAATAGAACTTTTATTAATGGGATTAATTTTGCTGCTGTAAGACCTTTCTATACAGTTGTTCAGCAATTGAGTGGATATGTGTAAGTATACAGGGACTTGTCATTGCAGTTGTCTTTTGTGGGAAAGTTTATTCTATAAAAATGAAAACTTTGGGAAAATTCCTATTTTGGAAGGAAGCTTTAGTACTGTAAGAGAACTGACATCAGATCAGTGATTCTTGTGTGATTTTAACACTTTGCTATATCACTGACAGTGGTTTGAATACCTCCAGCATGAGTACCTCAGAGGCATTTCCACGAGATGGCAGTGAATATCACTCTGCCTGATCAAAACTTAATTCCTCTCTGCAGTAAAAGCTAGAAGTTTTCTCCTTAGAGTAAATGTTTGCTGTTTGCTAAGTCAAGAAATTCAACCGTCAGTCAGCTTTCAGGAGTCTGATTTCCAGATCAGCCTTCAGTTTGCAACAATTTGGCACACAACTTATACTTCCCCTTGTATTTGACCTGCACTTACCAAAAACTGATCATAAGACACCAGCAGTGATGAAGCCCACTTTCAGACAGTGTTATCCTCTGAGTTTGAACATCAGTAAAACTGTGGAACTTAAAGCAGAAAGCATAAGGTAACACTGTAACCTGTCAGCATAATTATGGGAACAAATCATATTTATAGTATACCTAGGCCTAAAAGTGCCAAACCTTGATTAATAATCAATTGTAATTACTGTTTAAAATTAATGGCTTTCTTGAATTGCTGACTTGAGAAATGATCCAGAGGGATTTTCCCACACCTTTCTTAAAGTGCTACTTACTTGATTTTGAAGAGAATTTACCATTTTGAACAGCATCTCATAATCCTTGTATTATCTTTACTTCCCTTTTGAATTTGTTTCATGAGTACCTAAAAATACACAAACACTGTCATAGCTCAAGTCAGTGTGTTGACCTCTGAAGTCTGCTTCACTGTAGTTTCTTCTGTGCCCTTTCAAGCCAGCAGGAGTGGGTTTGCATCCCACAATGACACCTAAAATACTTGATAAAACTGCACTGTCTTGTGGTAGGTGCTGTATGAACAGAGTCTAGAAAACTAGTTACACCGAGATGACCAGAGAATTAATCAAATCAGAGTTGGGTTTGAGTAGAGAGAATGACCAGTATGTATTTTAATGGGTTTATTTATAGAAGCAAACTTTTCCTTCCCTGAATTTTCTGTATTTTAGATGTCAGTTCATATTTAAAATGTTTTGTTGTAATTTTTGTTACTTGGTTTTTCAGTATGATTGACTTAGTAATTTTCTTGGTCTGTTGCATTCGATGGGTCTGTAAGGTATCTGTTTCTGACACTAGGTGTCACACTAAGAATGTTTCTGGTTCTGGAAAGAAACCTTTGCCAGTAAACGAGAATACGGTCTTCCCAGAATGTTCTTCTCTCAGTCCAAATGCTTGAAGTCAGTGGGAGTTTTTGCATTGATTTCGGTGCAGTTGATTTTGTACCCTTGACGATTACCTTGGTTCACTTGTAGAATTGCAAGACATGGACACAAACTGCCAATTTGGCAGTCACTTGGATTTGGTGTCCCCAGTCAGCGTACAAGGAGCTAACTAAGGGAAATGGCATTTATTTCCAGCTGTTGCCGAGACTTTTTCTAGATTTGGATATGGAGTTCATTAGGTTTTCTAATACAGTATTCTAGCTCCATAAATAAAAGTACAAAGGAGCAGCTCTCAAAACAACTTTTGGCTGGACAGAGTCTGTCCAGACTTGCATGCTCTAAAACCCAAAGTCAGTGAACTGGTTCCTGGAATTTGACTGGAGAATATGCATTATTTGTGCTTCATGTGAAATGCCCTGTGAACCTACAATCACTGCCTCTTTCCTTTGCAAGGAGTTTCATGGGGACACTTCTATGGCATGTACATGCCACACAGGAGGGCAGTGAAAGGTGGAAAAACGAGCCCAGTGGTATCAGAAAGGATTATTGTGCAATAATTGTGCAAAGTTCAAAGTTTCCAAATATTTTGCTGGGAGTTTCTCTGTATATAGCTATTCATATAAGTTCTAAGCCAAAGCTGCTTGAAGTACAGAAGCCTGTGATGTCAGCGTACTTTGGATTAGGCACTTATTGCCAACATGAAAAGACAGGTCTGTGCCTGAAGTGTTTGCAATTATGAACAGAGGATGTAGATAGAAAGTTGGATGCAATAGAGAACTTTAAAACTCTGTATTTATTTTTCATTTGAACTTTTCTCAATTGAGTGAGCAATTTGTTCACCAAGTGTCTTGTGCCAGCTCATACTGATAAATGTAAGAACTTTGTTTTGGAAGGTTCTGAAAGCTTTTAGAGATAGAGCCTTTATTCATTCTTCCAGCTTGATGTTCTGAGAAAAAGGGTTTAAATCCTAAACACTTGCAATTCTCCAGCAACATGTGATAGACTGAAGTTGAAAGCACTATAAAACTTGTTTACAAGGACTCAGAGAGTGAAAAATTGTTTCATTTAAAACGCTGCAGAGGAAGGAGGATCTGACAGCTCCAAAGCCTGATTTTTTGCTGCCTCACTTGCAGGGATAGTGCACCAGCGTGGACATTCCTGTCACCTCAGAAAGCCCTTATACCAGCTGTGCATACGTGGGTCAAGATACAATGCGTGTGGGACAAGAGGAACACAAGGCAATGGACAGTACTATTTCTGTTCCATTCACCTGATTCTTCCTGAGGTTTGTGATTTTAAACATCCCAAAGGAAGGTCTGCTCCAGTTTTTCTCCCATCACTATCTCAATAGTAAGAACAATGGTGAAACAGACAGGGCTGTATCTCGTATTTCTCCTCCTAAGGTAAGACAGATAGCAAAGGGAGATGGATCTCATAGGTCTAGTAATATTATGGGGTTCTGGTACTTACTTGCTTTGTCTTGTACCACCCATGGAAAAACTGAAACAGCTGTTGATGGTAAAATATGTTCATTGTCAGGTTATAGACATCTGAAATTCTTGTCTCACCCTACTGTCAGCTGGCCTGAATTTGGTCTGTGAATTGTGTTTGCACTAGTACAAATTGAATAAACAGAGAGGTTCTATGGAGCAAAGCCTTCCCAGTTACAACATGGTGACTGATCTCATGTTTTGGGATCAAGGCTCACTGTTATGCCTGATAGACCAAACTTGGGCTATATGTGTGATAAAAAGGTAATGTTATGCAGAAATGGTCAGACAAGTGTTCTGGATCCTGGCACTATCCACATGTATTAGTTATTCTGCCACTTGCTTACACTGAATCAGACCTAGACAGAACATTGGTTTGCAGTGCTCTGCATCCCAAACACTGAAAGATAATGCTTAAGAGTGACAGTCAGTGTCTTGCAAATGTTAAAGCAAAAAGAAAACTTTTGCTGCCCAGTTTTGTCCTTCTCCATGCAAGACACATAATGAATGTACACAGCAGGCTGACCATAATTTACTTTAGGATATGTCAGATGTGTTATCTCTACTATGCCTGCTGTGCCCTACTGAGACAATCACAATTGTTCATATAATCCCAAATTTTGAATCATCTGAGGTCCGCTGTAGCCCTACTGTGACTGAATGGAGGATCATTATTATACACTTGCTCATATGTCTTTGCAAAAAGAAGAACCTCATTAAAGGAAACTATAATGTTTTGAGTATGTCCCAGATCTTGTTGCTTCTTTCAGTCTGTTTCTTTCACATGTATGACCACTGTCTACACAGCTGCACGAAGTTCTTCACAGACCAGTTTCTTCTTGATGATTTGGTTTCCTTCAAGTAACCATCCAGGGGCAAATGCTTCTCAAACCACTGAGTCTGAACAAAAATGCTACAACATTTGGAGCAATCTGGATTCAAAATGTTTGACTTGGATCCATTTCTGTATTTCACTCTAGAGCCCTTCTTCTTCATTAGCAGTGCATTAGCCATAATATTTTCCTTGTGCTGCTTCTGGTACCTACCCTCTCCTGTATAAAAGCTCTAAGAAATTGCATCATACTCTGAGCATTGTTACTGTAACAAGCACAGAGTGGAAACCCAAGCAGGGCTGGTCAGCTTCTTTTTACTGACCCATTCTGACTGCTTTTAGACTGTTTTCTGAGGTGTTAAATTCTTATTTTAGGAATGACGCAGCAAAATTAAATGTTATCTAAGGATCAGTGCCTGGGAGCAGCTCTAAGTTCTGAAAACAATGTCTACCAACAGTTTAAATCAGCAGTGCAGCACGTAATGAAAGCTAAAAATGGTATGCTCTCATGTGGCTCTCAGCGGAGCTGACTCTCAACTCCATTTTTCTCTGTGTTTCTTAGTCTGCCAGCACAGTTCCAGCATCAGTTATGTTTTTGGTGGCTGATGCTGTGGGTCCTTGCTACTCGTTTCACTTTGCTCACTGTTAGGCAGAGTTGGCACATACTCTTTGTTCCACCCGTTTCATATTCTCTAATACTTCTGTATAGCCCTGAAGAGCATATGGTGACTTTACAGGTTGACACCCAGATTCCAGGAAGGAGAGTATTCCAAAAGGACATCTGTATGTACAGGATGCTGGATGCTGCTACAGGACCATTACTTACAGCTTTACAATGGAAATAAAAGCTAGAAAAAGGAGAGATAAGGCAACCTTCTCAGCATGTATTAAGTTTTAATTCACTGCTAACTATGAAACCAACTGCTGTCTCCCTAAGAAAACATTTGGGTGAGATTCCTCTCAGTACAGAGCATAGCAAGCAGGATGTGAAAGACAGACCAGGCGCAGTATTCCAAATACATGAAAATTTAACAGATAGCAGGTTTGCAACCCTAGATTAAAATTAAACATTCAAATTAATTTGGGGCTCAATTTTCTAATTAGAATGCAAGGGCAAAGAGCAGGGCAAACACTTTTTCCCAAAGATCACTTCATTCCATCTGCAATGCCTTGACTTTATAGCAACAGCAAAAATCGTCTGTTGCAGATTGCTATTTAATCCTCCCTAACTCTCTTTTTCCATTTTTTCTTAGCTGTACAGCTGTGTCTTAGTATATCTCCTTAGTATATGCAGCCTATAGTATCAGTAATTTCCTCACCTAATATTTCCTTTTGCCCTGACCCCCAGCAAACACATTTTGCTTCCCACTTACCTGTGAAGTCAATGCTCCAGTTTGATCCACCAGTTTCATAGTCCCTGACCTACTGCCTGTTACATTGTAAGTGGCATCTTAGAAACGCATTTCTGTTCTCATCACCTGAGAAATGTTCAGAACTACGTATGCTCAGTCTTTAGAAATACTTTGATATGTGGGTACATGAATATTTTCCCTTCTGGCTTGAAACATTTCCAGGCTGCTGATTTTTAAAGTACTCAAAAAACCAGTTGGAAGAAACAGATGATCGCTTTTGCCATTAACTTTCTCCTATGATTTGGCAGAGTTGTCATCAATGAAAAGAGAGCGTAGAAACCAGACAACAGATTGCATCCATTTTAGAGTCCCAGGATTGTGGCTTAAGAAGACATCAACTGCAATCTCCTCTTCTTTTTCTTATTATTTCTTCTTCCTTACTTAAGTGTGCCTAGAAGAGTGTTCCCATTTTGTTGTCTTACACAATCTTTTTTAATTAGGCACATAAGGGCCCATAAAAGCCTTGTAGAAAATCCAAAGCACAGAGCAGCACTTTTATGTAACCCTACTGCTGAATGGCAAGCTGCCACCTCCTGCCCCCATTCATCTCCTCTGACTGATCATTTTGGCACTGCATTACTTTGACATGAAGCTTATTGATTTAAAAGACAACATTTTGCTTTTTGGAGTTAAAATGTTCTATTATTAGGTTTCCACAGATGCTTCCATTAACTTTGCTTAGGATGTATGCTGATCATGTCTCTACCTGTTACTTATTGGTTGGCATAGTGCTGTTTCTTTGCTGGCACTGTATGTTGCATGTAGTTATTCTGTTGCTTTGACCTTGAAGTCTGGCATTTCAGAGTCTTCCAGATGCCACTTCTCCACATACTGAATGGAAATCTGTGGATGCCTCACTACATTTCTCTGTCCAGTTCTACTGTGGCAAGACTTAGGCAAACCGATTCTATTGCATAGGTAACAGGAGTACAGGCATTTCAAAGAAAGACATAATATGGTCTTAAGTGTTGTTGTAATCTTATAATACTGATATTTCTGAAAGAAAAGAGGAGAAAGGTTTTGAAGGTGGCAGCACTCTAGAATATTTCCTCCAACAAGATCATTAAGAGCTGCATCTGCACTGCCTTGTAAGTTAATAGCCGCCCTACTTTGCTCTCTTGAGGCCAACTTTTCTGACCTTTCTACATACTGAGGTATCTGGAATGCCAGAAGAAAATCAGATGACAACCTTGTCTTTGCAGAACCCTCTGCTGTGCCCTTTCAGCTGTGCCCAGAGCCTCCCTGGAAGACAGCACAGCAAAGACAGCACCAGTGCACCTCTTCTCCCATGACAGGAGTCAAAGTGCATAGCTTCCCTCAGTGTTAGGTTGACTGCACAGCCTCACTGAAGCAGTGTGCCAGGGAGGAGAGCTTTTCTCTGTCTCACAGAACAGTTCTACCCAAAAGTCTTGCTAAAGAGCCTGTTTCATCTCCTTCATAGGCCAGCACCACAAAATGCTTCTCCAGACCTTAGACTTTCTAAAGCAGCGTAAACCCCTTTCTCTACCCACCTTTGTTCTCTACACTGTAAAAATCATTCAGACATACTCCACTTCTGAGCAGGAGCATACACATGTATGAGTTTAGTTATTGGCAGACGTGCAGATTGAAATTTTGTGTTTATTTGGCTAATGGGTAGGATATAAACATAGTCTTACAGTGGTTGAACTGTTCTACAGCTGGAGGGACCATCTCTACACTTGATAGGGTAGTTTACTTACAGTGTCTTTGCAATTGCCTGCTAATGGACTGACACAATGCAGTTTTCTTTTTTTCAGCTGCTTAATGAGGTATAGTTCTGTGTCTAGTACAGGCGCAACAGGTGTTGTCACAGGTGAAGCAAAACTGAATGCACACCCAGCTCTTAGGCAGTTGTCTGAGTATGTATGTTTACATGCAACACAGCAACGTCAGCCTTATTTGGTTTTACTTTGAACGATTCTGGATGCTTATGTTTTCAATGAAAACAATTCTTCCTGCTTACATTGAAATTGTGGACCTGTTTTTTCTAACGCAGTTAGAGAATGACTGTGACTCTAATTCCTGTTTTCATACTTTTGAATACCTACATATTCTCCAGTGACTTTGGCTTCAATTAGTTGTATTGATTCAAGTTTATAATTTTCCACTAATGCAGAACTGTTTTAGAAGCAACTTCAAAACTACGTTTGCCTTATTGAAATTACATTAGTTTCAATGTGGCTTTCAACAACTTGATTCCTATGCTATCGGTTTATATGCATGGGTGAATGCAGTAAGTTTATTCATGGCTTGAGTTAATGGTAAATGAGGTTTGTATTTTCTTTTGAATCTTCCAGCTTATGAATCTGATGAACATTGTAGTCATTGTTCTTACATTGGTAACTGGTAATGCATTTGTTGTGGATGTGATCTCCCAGCCTCCAAAATGGACCATGGGGATTTTCTCACTCAGAGGTTGCGGTTGCCAATGTTGTCACGTTTCCAGTTCCATTGAATTCTCGGAGTCTGGGATTATTGCCTATCATATTAGCACATTGCTACAGTTTTTTATTTTCTTTCATATTTCTTTCCAAACTATTGGTCATTTTTGCCTGGCTTTGTTTTTACCACTGTGAGGCACTGAACTGACATTTTTATAGAACTATTTACTATAGCTCTGAGATTCCATTCCTGAGTGGTAATGGCTAGCTGAGAGCTTCTCATTCCCTTTATAAAGTTAGAATTGCTTGGTTTTTTCCCAGGCAATACTTCACATTTGTCTTTATGGAATTTCATTTGACATTTTATTGCACAGTATTGTGAAGTCCTTCTGCAACTCTTCGTAGCCTTCAGTTTTACTTCTGTGAATGATTTAAATGTTGTCACTTTGATACTCATGATAATTTATGAATATGCCAAATCATATAAGCTTGTGTATATGTCTCCTATAGGGACTCCACTGGTGACTCCTCTCTTTTGTGTTCCCTTTAGTCAGTCAGTTAGCTATATGAAGACCTTTCTTCATATACCAAGGCAGCTTATTTCTCTAGGTGCTCTTCAAAGACACCTTTCTGAATGTCTTGTGGAGATCTAAGTAGTTACACCTGTCAGATTCACTTGACTCCATCACAGAACTGGGAGAGATTTGTGAAGCATTCCTTCCATTCATGAAAGACACATCAGCTCTTCATAAATATGTCACAGCGTTGACTCCCAACCATACGCAGTGAACCAGGTCCTCAGTACTAACACAGTCCAAAGAAAATGTGCTGAAAATAATGTAATGTTAATATCATGATACTATATAAATAATGTAATTTTTTTAAACTTAAGGGAAAAAATCTTAATATTAAATATTTAATATGTTTTAAAATTTTAAGAAACCCTAACATATGATGAGTGCTAAATATTATTCAAGAATCAGAGGTAAGTTGCAAAGAAATGAGGCTGTGGCACCTACAGATAAGGACCTGATCAAGAGTCAGGGCCAGAGGAATGCTGACTGGGGCACTTTATAACGTCTGTAAGACTACTTTAATACAAATAAGGCAAGCAGATGCAGTGTCCTGTCATTAACACCTTTTCTTGCCAATGCCTGCCTCTTTCGATTCTTCTTCCCCTGGCATTTCTATTTGTGTCTCTGTATGTTAAACATGTAACTCATTAGCCATAATACAAGCATTCAGAAATCCAACTGAAAGGTCTACAAAATCCTATCTGTGTTGCTGTATCTTGTTTATCAGTCTTTGTGTGCTTTTCCTGCTTGCTGTTTGGGCTAGAAGCAATAATTTGCTCCGTGCTTCTGCAGTACTTGGCATAGTGGAGTCCTGGTCTTTGAGCAGAGTTCCTAGGTCCTACTGAAGATTTTTCAGGATTTATCCAGAGGCCCACTAATACTATTTGCTCTTACGGCATTTTGCGCAGTACAGTATTATTCCTCTGATGTTCTCTGGATACCTCCTGGAAGCACATCACGTTTGGTGACACTGAGGCAATTCTAAGTGAGAGGTTGCACCCTGCAATGCTTATTTCAGCTGTTCCATAATTGAGTTCCTTTAGCGCTGATCCTGGAGTTTTGTTGCTCTTCATTATGTCACTCTGACCAAAAACTTTTTCTGCTCACACTTCAATTTGGGACAATACTGTGGTGCATCGGCTATCATGGTTCACTATGGGACTCTGCCTGAGCTCCTGCATATTGGACAGTCCTGCATGTCAAAGATGGATGTGAGATCTTCATCTAGCTTATCTGCTGTGGCCTTATCTTGTGTGCTCCATTATGCCTTCATCACCTGTTAGCCCTACAGACTATCAGGTCAGCTTCCTTTTCCTTGTGTATTTGAACAAGATTTATTATTAGTTTTAAAGCTTCTTGTGGTTTAGGGCTGAGCTGGCCACTAAATGGTGGACAGATGCTTTCTATTAACCCCTCACCCCTAGAGAACTGGGACAAAGCTTTTTGTTAATTATTTGTCAGACTTCTATTGGCCTGCCTCATAGGATTTTTACATTTAACATGTTCAAGTTTGTTATTTTCTATTTTCCTTGTTTGGAAATAATGTCAACTCTTTTTATGAAAGCCACCTTAATCTAATAGGCTTCCTTGGTGAAATGTTTAATCCTAGTAGTCTTTCTTGGGTATTTGAGGGGTCAGGAGAGAAGGAAGGAAGGTTTTAGCAGATACTGAAGGGCTGTTATGGTATCTCTTCATACTTGCTGCTTTAAGGATGCAGAATTAGTTTTGTGGCATCATAAAGCAACATTTTGAATATAGATTCTTATCAAAGAGAAAAAATAATACTGGACTTCTTGAGCATGTATTATGCTTTTAGCCCTCATCCTCAAGAGTGAATATTGTGTAGATAATGCTATTTAAAGTTTTCCTTTTAGAATCAAATAGACTGGAAGACAACAGCCTAGAAAATCTCCAGGTTTTTTTTTTATATGAGAAACAAAATGACAAACAGACCCTTTCAGACAGCGAGTGCAGTATCTTGTTTTCACTGTGGTTGCTCTGTCCTGTAGTGTTGCCACAGCCTGCCAAGCAGTACCAGATATCCGAGCTGCTTCTTCAGATTCCCAGTTAAGACAGAATCCACGATGCAAATGTGCAGTTATTAGGTGCCTACTTCACACCTGAAAGCTGGCCAAATGAGATGAAAGACAGTTCCTCTTTCTAGATGCTGCTCAAAATGTGTATCTCATTTGCAGGAAGCAACTTGGCAACAAGTATTTGCTATTTTACCTCAGGTGCAAACATATGGGGAGAGGGATTTACTTCTACTGTGTGTACAGCAGTTAGCATAGTAGGGTCTTGATTTATGGCTGATATTTTTAGGTACTGTTGTAGGGTAAATAATGACATAAATCATTTTATGTAGTGGGAACTACGGCAGGGGACATTCACAACTGTTTGTGTGACTTTCCTGACTTGTAACTGTGTATAACTACAACGAACAGGAAGATTGAAGGCTCGCTTACAAGTTAGGGATAGTGAGACTACTCTGTACACTTTCACCACAGCTGCTTTACAAGTGTCTATAATATCTCTCTCCCTCCCACTCTCTCTCCCATCTCTCACCCGTCCCTCTTCACTCATCTTTCAGTTGACCTTGAAAGGCACCAAGGATTATGTATGGCAAGTTCTACCAGCTCTCAAAATTGGCAGTGGTGATGCTAATAAACTAGCACTGTTACAGCTCTGTGCTGCTAAAAGCAACCAGAATCCATGTTCTGGTCTGCTGACGTCTTCCTCATTCCCACAACACTACTGCACACCAAAGTATAGCCTGGTTTGATTTTTCTTTTCTGCACCTGCTTATTTTCCCAATAGGTAGCAGGGGACAGGAGTGAGGAATGATCCTCCTTACTACTTGAGAACAGACTCCCCATCAACAGAATTTTTTGCTAGTTAAAATACGGGTACATTTACCTAAATGGGAAGAATTTTCCCATCAGCTGCCAGTTTCAGAGCCAATATGCACTGAAATTCTACCATCAAACATGGAACAATAACTATCATACAGTTACTGCAGCTTGTCATGATTTTCATTGCTCCCATAATCTATAGAAGGATTTTGTTACCTGCCCAAGAGAAAACGGTGAGTCGTTACTCAAGATGCTGCATGTGCAAAAGGGAAAGGAAATTGAATAAGTAAATAACTGGCTTTTGAGGAAGCTGTTGAAAACAGGAAAATAAAGAATTGAGAATGTTGTATGGAAAAATCATTTTTCTGCAACTAAAAGTAGTTTGCAGTGGGGAGAAGTTAAGAAACTAATTATGAAAAGATTAAATTTGTTAATCTACTAATAAACTATATTAACATGATTTTTCAGGGGTCATGGCAAGGTTTTTTGAATCCTTAAATTCATGTAACTTAGATCACTGCATGAACTTAATAAATATAGACTTGTTTTCCTATTTCATGTTGAGGAACCACTTAATTTTGTCAGGAAATGTTTTTTTGTTCTCAGTTGCTCCCTCATACCGACTCCGTTTATATCAGAATGTGGGTTAGCAAATTCAAACAGCTGTGAGTGTAAGGATTCTCCCCCTGTTTGTCCCTACAAGTCTTGACAACTTTTAATTAAATGTGCTTGTTTACCAGCTCTCATAATGGACCTCTGATACATGATTGAGGCCCCTTGGTACCACTATAATAAACTCAGGATGTTTGAGAGGATTTAATGATTTCAGGAGATACAATATAACAATTGCTAGAGTACACCATGTCCTGTCCCCTGCCATTCCCATGCTCAGCATCTCTAGGCTTGAAAATCCAGGCTGTATTTCTGTCTCTCCCTCTTACGTGTCCAGGGCACAGCCGTGGGGTTTTTTTACTGTCTCCCAGCTCAACCTGCAAAAGATTGGGATGCTGCAATGTGGACCAGTTAAGACAAGCCTTTAGGAAGTGATGCAGTTATGAAGGCAGAAGTTGTGCCGGCTTTTTCTGGTAAAATTGGGTGGGTGGGGAGCTCCAG
>NW_010200460.1:0-18078 GCF_000695765.1 Mesitornis unicolor | reverse complement strand
CTTTCCCTGAAAGAGCCTCCCTTAGCTCTCCTTTTATACTGAATCATGACCAGTTTGGGGCACTCCAGCCATGCCTATGGCTCTGCAGGAGAAGACTGTGACTTGCAGTAGTTAACACTACTGTTATAAATCCAAACCAGCCAAGTTACAATCTTCTGCTGATGCGGCAACTGAGTGCTGATTGCAGAGATTGCAGGGTGGTGGTGAAAGTTCTGTGGGTTTTTTTATTAAAAATGAAACTCCAAGTATGGCTTGAACCAGGTGGAGGTTCAAGTTTGGCTGTGGACCAGCTATTTGACTCCTTCCTGAATAAGAAAAGAAAATATCAATTTAATGCAATTTTTACACGTGCAGTTTTACCTTGCACAGTTCACATGGGAAGCACCCCCTTTCAAAATAGTGCAGTCACTGGTACGCATCCTCAGTGTTGCAGTCCTGTGGCTCCAGGCTTACATGCAGCTTTGTTTCCAGGTGTGGTGGCCAGAGGCAAACTATTATGAATACAGACACCCCTAGTAACTGTACCAAGGGAAGCACTATAAAAAATACCAGCTGTAGAACTAAACAATTATATTTAAGAGGAGGCAGTAGGACCAAGCTTGTCGAAATATGTCAAACAGAGAGTACTTGCAGGAAAATCCAAAGCTATATGGGATATAAAAATTCCCTTTCTAAATTAAATACTTCATTTTCATTGTTAGAAAATCTGATACTATCATTGTTATTCATCATTATTCAAGATTGTCTCTGAAACAGGACAAGAATCATACTAAGTTATAAGGGACCAAAATGATGGACACTTTAGAGGCTTGAGAGCATGTGTGTTAGAATGTAAAGATGGAGAGATGTAAAAACAGATAATGTGAATTACTTAATCATTAAAAGCAGAAATGTATTATTAGAAATCAGTCTAGGTGCAATTTACAGCCCTTCCTTGCTTCTGCCTGCCTGTTTTGTGTTACTATTCACTATATTATTATGCTACTACGCGATGTTTCTAGTTATGACTTTTTTTGCCTGAAGGAGAGAAGCAGAGAGATGGAGTAGCTATAGAGCTAATGTATTGCCCTTTGAAATTAGATTATGTATGTAGGGTTTTCTGGAATATACCCTTTTTTCATATGATACTCTGCTGCATTGAGAAGTAGCTTAAAGAGACATAAGCCACCTGTTAGGTTTGGGATTGGGTTTTTTTTTTCCATCTCAGAATGCACTCCCAGAAAATGCTTGTACCTTAGTTACAACTGTAATGTAGCCATTGTCTGGTTTTAGATAGAAAACGTTCAGGTCTAAAGCTTGGTGCAATTTATCATCCCCACATTGTCACTACAGTTCCTTGCCCAGACCCTTCGGTCTTCTCTGTGTGCGTTCTGTTCTACATTGCTTTGTTTTAAAATCAGTTCTTGTTGCAGCATTATCTTTTCCCTCTTTCACATGTACTTCTTCCTTTTGTTAAACTTATTTCTTCTCTGAATTATTCCTGCCTTGCTCTCCTCGGCTGTCATCTTTCTTCATCCACCTGCGGCAGACCCAGTCTGTCTTGCATAGGGAATTACACATCTTAGATTTTGAGCCATTTAGGAATAGAAAGATCTCACTTAGTTTAAAGTGAGTTGAGCTTCCTCAGTTAAGGTCCCTCTCAAAAAAGCAATTCTATATAAACAAGTAATAATACATCTGTATTGACCGTATAGTAAACCCACAAACACAATAAAGAGATAAACTTAATGACCAATCGATCTTTTCTACCTCTAACTTTTATTATTGAGCCCTAAAAAAATGCACTGCTTATTAAGTCTTAATGCTTAATCATCCTTGTGTCACTAAATAAAAAATGTATATGCTCCATCTGGATTATTACAGAATGCAAGAGAAAGACTAAACAAATTCTACATTTAATTCACTCTTTTCTTTAGAACAATAAAGTAAATTAAAATCAATGACTGATTGTCTTTGGGAACATTATCATCAGGGCTGAATACATAAACAATGCAGCAAATGAAAAGCTATTTAATCACATTCTTTCCTGTGTGCATCTCAGTCAGTATATCATGAGCCAGTAAATGCCATTTATTTTATTCAAATGAGGAAAGAAATTGCATTTATTCAGTTTGGTTGTTTCTCCCACTTCAGAAACACTTCAATTTTTTTGAAGTGTCTATGTTTTAAGAAAATGTATAAAATATTTAAAAATATTTTAAAACATCTGGCACTGTATAGAACTTTTAGCAGTATCTTAACTGGACTTAGTTCTTCAACATGCAGAGTCCTAGGGAGTTTGAAATGCTCTTCCTCAGTACCCAAGAGTACATGACCAGTCCTTCCACCAGATCCTTGGGCCTGTTTTGTGTTCTTCTCAGTTGGAATAGGAGTTTCTTTTGATTGTTATTTTAAAATGGTCTTTGTCTTTTCTTAATGCAATATGTTAGTGCCTCTACATTAGCTATGTCAAGGCCCTCTGGTCATGTGTCGTATCTTGTTCTTCAATAAACTGTCCTCAGCTTGCATAGTTTTAGGTGCCTGTACAGGGATGCTGGTAATGCAGAACTGAGGTCTGAGGGGGAATTACTGGTGTGAAATGCTATTCCACATGTGGTTTTTAAGAAACTTGGTATATTGATTTTTGCATGTGCATTTCATGCAGTAACTCAAATAAAAATGATAACTGCATTACAAAAATGCACAGTAGAGACATGATTCATTTTTCTGAAATAAACTGAACTGGAAATGGAGAAATAAATGTCACAGAGGCAAACTTGTTTGTGTAGATTTTGACTTGTTGATTTAGGAAAAGCACTTTTAATCAACCAGGCATTTACTGGTGTGCAGGTCCAGACATTTGAGCTTTTCTCCTCAGCCAACTAGCACTGAATCCATTACAAAATTTGATAGTAAGATGCATCTGTCAAGGTCCAATTTATTTATTTTTATACCTAGTAATAGAAACGTCGTTGTAATGCCAACTCTGAATAGTGTAAGAAAGACTCCAAGAGCTTAAATGAGGTTCACAGAGCTGGTAACATCTGATCATTCAACTTTATTGTCCCTCCCAACACAAACAAAGAGGATGTGGAATCTCTGAAATTTATATTTTGTGCCTTTGTGCATTTGGAATTTCAGTGGTTCTTAACTGACCAAATACTTCTTTCCCCCTTTAGTCACATTGCTTCTCGTCTGTGTGAGGAAGCAGCAGGAGTCTTCTCTGGTTAAAACCCATGAGGCCATTTTATTATTCTCTGTTAGAGACACCTTAAGAGTAATTTCTTTCATGATGCCTCCAGAAAACTCTCATTTGATAAGAGGCAAGCTAGCTAAGTTTATGGTTGTTAGCATGTTTGTAAAATAGAAAAAGTTTTGAGGCAAGGAACTTTTTAAGACATACGTGTGATCACTACTTAGCACACTGCGTCTGAAACTGGGAGCTTTGTAAAACATGACTGTAATGCAAATAAAAAATAACATTTTTTCCCTCTCAACATCTCTTAGAGGTGACACAAACTGCATGGTCAGGTCAGGTTGTACATTCAGCTGAGTCTTTGCTCCACTGTGGCTGCAGCTGCAGGAAGTCTGGCTTCCAGAAAGAAAGTTTCCTTCTTTTTTTCCCCTCTAAGTTTTACCATCAACCACTTTATGTAGTATCCAATTTACTTCTTGTGGTTCTTTTCTCCCTATGCTTCTTGGCTGACTGTAATCTCCTACAGAGACCACAAATCCAGCACTCTGTCTGTTACTAGAGAGTTCTCTACGAGTTAGTTATTAGTTTGAACAGTAGTCCATTGTGCCATCAGATCAGTAAGGTGAAAAGTTTGGGAGTTAGAAGGTATGGAGACCAAACTCCTGTTATCTCCTGAAGTGCAGATGGCTGAGAATTTTGCCCCTCCTGCCTTGTATAAATATGGACCGTGTAAGAAGAAGGGGAATGAACTGATCGGTGTCCTGACACATAGCAACTTGAAAGGACTAGAAGTGAAATGTCTTTCAGTACAAAATGATCCTAAGGAAAAAAAAATCAGAAAGAAAATGGGTAAGTGGGAATAAAGAGACTATGAAATCAAACCTTATAGAGTTTACATTTGATGTTTGGGCCTGTATGGAGTGAGCTCTTTGTACTTTTTTTAGTTTTGGCAATATAAAGGACATGCTCTGATGTGATTTCCAAGGCTGATCTGGACCTGCAGCTGTCATTAGTGAATCTGGAGAGCCTGTCTGATTCTTTTTAGTTTGCATATATTGTGACAAGTGAATACATTGTGAAATAGGTTACATGTTAGGAAAGGAGGGGTAGAAAAGGGGATGGAGTCAGCCATTGGGACTAGTCACAGTTTAGATGATAGCTAGAGTTTTAGCTAGGTTTTTACTACCTGTCATGTCTTTGAGATGTGCTGGTTTTGTAGAAATTCAATATGCTGTACTTCAGCTTCTGTTTCAGAATATCAAAACATTTTCCACTGTGAAGTTATACGCACACTGTTATCCTCAACAGTCCTGTCACATAATGCGCTTCATTTCTTTGCACTTCCTGAAAACTAACACAGAGTTCATCTTCCAGCCTCGTACAAGAAGTGAGCTCTAGGAAGGGTGAAGACTCAGAAGCCACAGCTCAGCTCGGGCCCCCTTGTGCCACGGCAATTGTTAAAATTCAGCGCAGGTGAGAGCAATCTAAAACGTTCTCGTTTGCTTTGCGGTCAAATCTGACTTTTGCTTTCTCAGGCTGGTGGGGGGAAGGCAGCAGAGAAGGGGTTGGGAATTGCTCCTCCTTTCCTCTTAACTGTTCATCACACAGCTGACAACACATTTCCAAGCACACTGCCTCCTAGTCCTGCGCATATAAAGTTGGGTTCCTGGGATTTCAAACATCCATAATTATGCACTTAAAATGTATTGTTTCCAGATGGTAATGCAACCAGTTATTTCAAACAATGAAAAATCCAGTGATTTAATTGTTTGTGACAGATGAGTAGGAAAGCTGAAGGAATAGAAACATGTAAAAAGACTGCTATATAATGCCATGGGTAAATTTTAAATGTAAAGCATTTTGGTGGAAATGTGGGTCCATAGCCTTAAAAAAAACCACCTTTCCTACAAATACAGATTTGAGGTAATCAAGAGGTAGAAGTTTGGAATAATTTCAAACACTTCTTATGTGCACAGTTATGATTAAAGGTTGTACGAACAAAGGAAACTGCACATTTTTCTTCTTGAGTGCAGAATGTGGTTCTAAGGCTGGAAGAGGGGATGAGCAGAATATTTTCAGTTTCATTGTTCCCTGCAGCATGTTGATTACAGCAAGAGCACCTTGAACTTACTGTGTATTTCATGAACCCAGAATCACCATCAGTATGAGCAAACACATACAGGACCCATCTCTTCATCAGTTCTTGTCAGTAAATTCTTTTGGCCAAATGTGACACTTCAATAATATGTTTTTACAAGTGTAAAGAATGCCACTCAGCTCTATGGATCAGTGGCACACTGCATCCTTGTGACCTACAAGAAATACCCTTTTAGCATCATGCAGTGGTAGTTAACAAAATCAGGTCATCCTGCACCATGAATTCTCACTTTTCCCTAGTGCTGGTCACCTGCAGAAGCAGTGAGAACAGTTCACCAGTCTCAGGCTCCCTGTTTTTCCCTTTCCTGTAAACACAGGGGTGTGAGCAGCCTCCAGGTCAGTGCACCGTCCCAGGAGCCCCTTGGTGAATCCTCTTGCAGCCCTGTGACCCTTCCTTCATGTCACCATAGCAGCTTTAGTCTCATCAGTGTGGTGGGCTTCCTGCCAGGGCACTGACTTGGGTGAACACACATCCCATCACTGACCACACAAGGAACCATCAATCGTGTAATTCCTGTGCTCCTGGCTGAAGAAGCATCTGTCACATAATAGGGGTGACTTTTTGATCATGTGAAAGACACTTCATGTTCAAGGAAAAAGATGGGGTAATTACATGCTTTAAATGCCTCCATAACAAGCTATGTGGCTTGTCCTGCCCAGAGAGCCCTAGGAAGTGAACTTTCTATCCTGTGTAACGTTATCAGATAGCTATGAAATGCTTTGCATATTCCAAATCACAAGTGATTTCTCATTTTCATCCAACACATGCTTTAAGCTATGACTTAGCAAGTATTCCAGTATACATAAACAATAAGGAGAATAATTTTCTTTTACTGAACAGTATTTACTTTTCTTAGTTTTACTTGTTAGTGGGTGTATTTGTGAAACAAGAAAAGTCATTGCGCTGGTTTTGGCTGGAATAGGGTTGGTTTTCTTCATAGTAGCTAGTATGAGACGATGTTTTGAATTTGTGCTGAGAATAATGTGGTAACACACTGATGGTTCAGTTGCTGCAAAGCAATGTTTACATTAAGCCAAGGACTCTTTCAATTTCTCATACTGCCCCTGTCCTCCCAACTTATTCTCTACAAGAAGATGGGAGGAGCAACAACCAGGACAGCTGACCCAAACTGGCCAAAGGGATATTCCATGACATTAGACGTTATGTTCAATATATAAGCAGACACGGGGGCCACGATTGCTACTTTGGGGACTGGCCGGGTGTCAGTCGGTGAGTGGTTTTTCATCACTGATTTTTCTTGGTTTTGTTTTCTCCTTTTAATTTTTGTTGTCTTCATTGTAATTACATTATTATTATTTCTATTATTATTATTATTAGTAGTAGTAGTATATTCTGGTTTATTTCAATCATTGAACTGTTCTTAATCTCAGCCCATGGGTTTTCTTTTCTTTTTCCTCCAGTTCTCTCCCCCATCACACTGAGGTGAAGGGGAGGTGAGCAGGTGGGTGCATGGTGCTTAGTTGCTGGCTGGGGTTAAACCACATCAGTCATGCAGCCAAACAGTGCCCAGCTTGCCCAGAGCAGAAGCAGCCTGGAGGTATATGCATCCACTCCTGTTCTGTTCTTATGGCAATTTTAAATGAGATACACAGACTCAGGATTGTACCAACAAATAAGGGCCCCTGGGACAGTTAAGAGAGCAACAGATCAGGGGTAATCTGTCTACACTCCCTTTCCAAGCAGACAAATACCAGCTGCCGGGAGAGCAATGGCATAAAACACACTATGCCAGTCCCAGCATTAATTGGCTACCCCAGCTTTAGAGCTGCTTTGTGTCGGCAGGACAGCACTAACCAGCTGCAGTGCAAATCTGGATTCGGTCTCCACATCTCTTCATAAAAGCTGCACTACTGATGACACCACTATTGGCTTTTAAACTGTCCATTTACTACTTGAGACCTCATTACCAGTGAACACTCCAGCCACTGTAACAGTGTGATTTTTTGATTGCCTTGTCCAAGCCTCCCACTCAGTGTGGCTTGATCTACTTTGGTTCTGCTAGCATGAGCAGAGATAACCTAACACAATCAGGATGGGATGCTTTAGTATTGCAATTCTGCAAGCAGTATAACACTGCTGCCGAAAAGAACAGCCCTGCCCTTTCCCAGTTCACAAAAGCTTTTTCTTGTCCCTGTATTGCTCCTTGCCTGCTGCCAGTATAAGTGCACCACCAAGCAATGATCTAAATGGGAATGGGTCCACTTCAAAGTTAACTCAAAAGAAAGAATAGTAATGATTAATTTTCAGAATAATTGCAACTGTTTGGTTGTTCAGCAATGAGAATGCTTTTGTCAGGCTAAAGAAGAGGGCAACTGGGAGGGCAACAGTTTGTATTTAGAGGTAGATGAAGGGCAAGGCTGCTATTCTTGGCTTACACGTTTTATAGAGATGTGGTATAAATGTGATCCTGTTCTCAAATGCCCTTAAGATGACATTGTTGTTCTGTTCTTATTGCTCCTCATCTCTCAATCCTCACTTGAAAGCTTTTTAAAAGCGTTCATTATAAAGTGTTTTTCTTGGCCCTTGTCATCTGAAGTTTAACCTGGAGTACAAAGTTCTATTCTTCCTGGTTTGATCACATCAGTGTTCAACAAATGAAACATTTCTAACATGTTTATTGACAATGCATAACACAGAAAACATATTTTCCATGGGACTGTCTTTTCATAGGAATAATCATAGCGTAAGCTTCATTTACATATGAAGAGGGCATTTTTTGCATGTGCAGTGACACTGATTTCCTGGTACATGCCCGTCTACTTACCAAAATACAAGTACCACTCCTGTTTTTGGCTGCCAAAGATGCGCTTGCTAAAAAAGAGCATGGTATTATTGAAATCAGGAAGAAGGTGGGTGTGCAGACATGAAAAGAACTGCACAATTCTACCATCCAGGTTTTAGGTATTTTGCTTCAAATCCTGTTCCAAAAAGAAAGACTAAATGAGCATAGTTCCTTGCCCAGAGAAGCAGAACTTGTTGAATGAAAAGATGCCATCTTTTACACAGCTGCTTCTCTCTTACCACTTTCTTAATAATTCTTCTTTTTCTGCTAGAAAAGTGCTGATCAAACCTGGTGATATGTTTATATAACAGCAAACATTTCATCTTAAATTATACATTTCTTTCAGATTTCAATATTTACTGTAACATATGAACCACAAGGGTTCCCTCACAGCCAAAAAACAGTGGAGCTGCATATGATGAATCCCTCTGTGTCCCTAGCCTGGCTGAAATTACCTTTCTGTTCCTTGGGGCTAACAAAACCCTTCACAGGCATGAAGAGTGAACCACAGGTAGGTCAAATTCATATCCAGAAGTTCACTGCAGTTTCATTATGATACTGTTAAGTTCCATGTTCCTACTGCAAAGATGACATTTTCTATTGAATAACAACATTTGAAAATATAAAACTAATATATTAAATTTCTTCTGAAATATTTGATTCAACAAACAAGTGACAGACACAGATATTTCTGGTTTCATTGGCTTTTGCAGAAACATTATACAAATTGTTATTTGTTCACAAGTTTTAACCCCTTTTTTCCCTTTACAAAGGGAAGTGGATAAAGAAGCAGAACTGTGAGCTGTTTAAGATAACAGCACAAACTCTTTTCTGGAGGTTGGGTTTTTATGTTTACCATGGAAACATTCTTTGAGAGATTAATTAAGAGCCATATGAGAATTAGTTAATGAAACACAGTCTCTGTCTTGAAGTTTTATATGAAGATATCAAGACACATCAGAAAACTTTCTTAAGGATAAATAACAGACTCTGATACTAGACATGCAAATGCAAACATGTCCCTCATTTCAGATTACCAGTTTTAAAGCATTATATGAAAATCCACTGCAAAAGGCAATCTTGGACAAAAGCACTTAAACATTTTAACTTCTATAGCAATCACTGCACTTTATACAGCTTTACTAACTATGGTATTAAAAATCAACTGGGACTCCGGTTAACAGTCACAGCACTGTAAATTTGTTGTGGTGCATTAGAGAATCTGGCCCTGCGTGTGCCACAGTTGTTTAATTCATCGAAGGTTGGCAGGGTTTCTTTTTTACTTAAATGTATTCACACCCATGCAAGCTGTCAAATTGAAATTAGACGTAAGGGCTTAGACAGAGCTGCAGCTGCAGCAGCGATGGGGGCAGGGAGAGGGGGGGCTTGCACCACTCCCTCTCCTGCTGCCCGGGGCTAAAAAGGATGTCTCCTTAGCTCTTGGCCTGGCCCTGTGCCCCCTGAATGTTGATTCAAGATCTGCTTGACCTGGCTGTTGTCTGTACTTTACATTTCATATAATCACGGATACCTTTTTCATTTAGCAACGGGTAATCTGGAATAATGTGTCCAGTTCTGGGCCGCTCAGTTCAAGAAGGACAGGGAACTGCTGGAGAGAGTCCAGCATAGGGCTACAAAGATGATTAAGGGAGTGGAGCATCTCCCTTATGAGGAACGACTGAGGGAACTGGGTCTCTTTAGTTTGCAGAAGAGGAGACTGAGGGGAGACCTCATTCATGTTTATAAATATTTAAAGGGTGAGTGTCACGAGGATGGAGCCAGGCTCTTCTCGATGACAAACAATGATAGGACAAGGGGTAATGGGCACAAGCTGGAACACAGGAGGTTCCACTTAAATTTGAGAAGAAACTTCTTCTCAGTGAGGGTGACAGAGCATTGGAACAGGCTGCCCAGAGAGGTTGTGGAGTCTCCTTCTCTGGAGACATTCAAAACCCGCCTGGACGCCTTCCTGTGTAACCTCATCTAGGTGTTCCTGCTCCGGCAGGGGGATTGGACTAGATGATCTTTTGAGGTCCCTTCCAATCCCTAACGTTCTGTGATTCTGTGATTCTGTGAAAACCCAGGTATTGAAGAGAATACCCTTACAACTTTAAATGACAGAGATATCATCTATCATCACAGCCCTATTCTGTCTGCTGCTAGAGCAAACTCTCTTCATTAGTGCTGGGAAAATTATTTGCCGTAAGGCATTTATTCACAGAATTTAGCCTTTATTTTTTGCTTTTTCCCTATTGGAATTTATCGGCAAACAGTCTGATTTTTATCTGCTGGCCTATTATTCAGAGTTATTCAGCGAGTTCTTTATGCAGCTGTATTAGTTTATACACTGCTCCTGAATTGCTCACTCTGGCCATTTTTCTCAAGTATGAGCCAGTCATAATTTGCTATTTGTTCGGGGAAACATTCAAATAAGTTTCCTAATGTAGCTTTGATTTGCTACCAAGCATTCTGGAGCAGTGCCTAACTTAGGGCAGGATCTGTTACTTGGAGGCATCCATGCTGTCCAGAGTCTTTGTTAAAGTGTTCCCGGTGACATGATGGCTTTCTGCCTTTGATACATCTCCTTCCCTTCACTCCTGATATTGTCTTTGTGTTAGAATTTTTGACGGCTTTCTATTATTCAAAGGGACTTCCTGGTCTCCTATAGGATCCTGGTATTGCAAGTATCTATGTGTCATCCACTTCCCTTCATTATTTTGTCAACTCCATCTCAAAATTAATTGGCTTAATTTGTTTCTCCCAATAGCCTTGGGAAAGTTGTTCTAGAAACTCATTCCTTTGTTGGCTGGAGTCCTCCTCATTCCCAGCATAAAGTCATCAGCAAAATACTGCCTGCTACATTCATCTTTGAATCCTGGGACTGAGAGGTTTTTTTTCTTTAAGAGCCCGTTTAAAGAAAGTGCAGAGCTTGATGCAGTAGTGGAAATTTCCAGCAACATATTTAACTTTAAGTATAGCGCTGTAACTTTCAGGAATGTCGAGTGAATGCAAAACAATGTGAGTACATTATCAGTATTAAAATAATTAGCTAGCACCCAACTTTGCAGACAGTATTGGTCATGCAAGATGAAAATTCATCAGTCCTACCTTCTTAATCAGTGTATAGTATATATGCATGATTATGTTTAACAGTCAGAGTGTGTGCTGTCAGATTCTGGAACTGATTCAGCTTCCTTTCAGCTGATGTATTACTGTTACCCTTACACGCTTAACAGCTCTACTTTGTCAGGGAGAAGACTCAATTTATTTTCCTTTATGCAAACTTAAGTTTCCTGTGTAATCACTTGACTTTTGGAATTGGTCTTATACAACTAACAAACATTAGCAAACATGATAAAATCATCATACTTGGTAATGTGTATTGCCGGTGTGTATGGAGGTTGAACAGCATGCTTACCTACAGGCAATTCAAAGTCTACAACAAAATTACTAGATTACAGAATGATATCTAGCATGTGTAGGAAACTGATAAAGAACACAAAAAAGGAGCATATTTACCTCACTGTGTGTGGATCGTTATCATGCAAACTCATAAACTTTGAACTGTGCGTGAAGAATTGTTGAAATCTCTAGAATTAATGTAATAGGCTGGGCTCAGACAAACAGTGAATCTGAAAAAGAGGTTCACTTTGGAGGTTAGGGGGATACTTATGTTGTAGACTAGGATATTACAAGCATCAAATTTCAATACAATTTAGAGAACCAGGGTAAGGACCCTAAGTTTCCCACGTTAGAAGTGGTAGAATTTTTGATAGGAAAAAGTATCTTTAGTTGTTTAATAGACTGAAGCAGAAAGTGCTTCTTACCTTCCTCCTTTCCCTCAGCTCCTGGAGAAGGATTATTTCAATGTTATTGAAGTTTATTCACCCCGCAGATAATCCAGTAAGTATAACAAAGGAGACACTGTCTGTAAATTCCATGTAAGTACATATATGATGGTGGAATACTGTCATTGTATTATTAATTCAGATACTCAGAGGCTAAATTATGTTCCAGTGAACTCAGTTATGGAAATTGAAAACTGAAAATGTATTTATTTCAGAGCGACACATAATTATATACTTCTAGTTTGCCCTGTCTATTTTAAATTACTTTATGCAAATCTCATTTTCAAGGATTATGTATAGAGTGAAATTAGATGAGCCCTTAAATAGCTAATAAAATATAATTGTGGAATTATTGTGTGTGTGCATAGCGTGCACATAAGATCCAGATGTTAATTAGTAAATCGGGTTGATTTAGCAAACAGAAATTTGTTCTGATAAAGAACTGAAAGGAGAGACAATTACTTCCTAGAAAGTTATTGTTTGTATTATGAGCTCACTGAAAGGAAAAAAATAACATGGCAAAAAGAAACTTTTATAAAAAAAGAAATCACCAATTAACTCATATAAGTAGGAATTCATCACTCCCAGAATCTAATCCGATGTCTTTGTACATGAGACGTTTACCATGCATATGGATTGTGTAATGGTAAGGCAGCTTTATGTAGTCAAATTGTCCACTTGTGTATGTCACTGCATTTCACCTGACAGTAATGGAGTTAGGGTAGTTTGTATCAGATGCAGGTCTAATTCCTTAACCCTTCTTTTGAGGCGTACAGCTGGCTCCAGAGGGTTAAAAATTCAGTCAGTGTACAGTTTCCCCCAACCAAAATTTCCCTAGTGCATCTCCTTGGATGGGTGCTGTTCATAGGCTTTATCTAAATGGCAGTCTTGCACTCTGTGAAAAAGAAAACTTGAGTTAAAATATTTCAGCTTTGTAGACATAACAAAAGAAGGTTTTTTAAACTACAAATGTAATAACCGTAATTTAGGTCAATTTTGTTATTTGGCATCAAGCGGACATGTCAGTTTTGCTTTTCTTATGAAAAGCTGACATTTAATGCCTGAAAATAGCTGGAAAATGAGTGTGAATTACTCAGAGAAAAATATTGCCTCTGCTAAAGCTGACAACAGAAACTTTATAACAATTGTGTGGAGCAACCTGTCATCTCAGCCTATGAGCCCTGTTCAGGCCTTAGCACTGTGCTCATTGCTTCCCAAACTCCCATTGGTTTCAGTGGGAGTTCTGGACATATCCATAACAGGAGATACTGCTCACATTTCCTACTGTGGCAAAACATGTGCCGTGACCTGTGATGGTTCATCACTGATCCCCAGATCCAAAATCCACCAGATCACCAAAGCTGAGCAGACCATGAATGCAGCAAGGATCACAAGAATATTTTAGACCATCCTAGCATCTAAACCCTTTAGTTGTGAATAACACAGCAGGCATTAGTGTGATCTCCTAAAAACCTAACATGAGAGCCCCAGCAGACAAAAGAAAGCAATCCATTCTATACTCCGTTTCAGATTCTATAAATTCAGCTTTGCGTTTTGAAGGACTTCTCTATATAAACATGTCCATGGTGAGAGAGCTGAAATATTTTTAAACAATAATGAATGGATCATTGAAAATGTTTGTTATCATACATCTGCAGCTGGACACCTGGTAAGCTGTTCATGGTTTCAGTGGGAAAAAAGTGCATGTTCTGCTTTGTATTTATTCTCATCAGGGAGACATTATTAAATACAGTGTATTTCATCTAAATAATCACAGTGCATCCATCTAAAGTAATGCTTCACCAAGAAGTATCTTTTATTACCAAGAAATACTCTGATGATAGAAAAAGCTTGGCTTACTGTGTAAACACCCTTTATCCATCTTTCAATGGTTGTTTCTAACAACCTTTGTTGTAGAACATTCTTGCTAAATCCACTGTACCTCCAATCCAGTTTTTCCATATTAAAATTGAGGACTGTAGCAATGTTTATTTACAGTGAAACCAATCACTTACTGACCTGCAAACAAGAAGCCTTATTATTTGTCAGCTTTTTGTTCCTGTAGTTAATGTGAGAGATGGTTGCAAAGATCTTGTGCTTTATTCTAGGCTGGCTGGACCTAGTAGCATGTACCATACCAGGAAAAAGAAAATAAAATATAAAGAAGTAAAGGTAAGGACAGAAATACCAAAATCAAAGCTGAGCTGGAAACTACTGCTGATGAACCAGAATGAGTTATAGGGAGCCAGTCTGTGTACTTAAGGCACGTATGTTTTCAGAACATATTTAATATCGTCAGGGCCCTAAGGGCACCACCAGCCCTGCCTGTCCCTGCCATCCCCCAGGGTTCCCCTGACCTTGCCCATAGCCCAGGACCCCATTTCAACACCCCCACAGCCCTGCCCTGCCTGGCCATGAACCTGTCCTATGGATTGACATCCTGTCCTGGCATTGACGTGCCTCTGTCCTCATGGTTCCCCACATTGGGCCTGATTGTTTAAAACACTATTTAAAAAAGAAAAACCATCATTCACAATGAACATATTTTTCCATTTTGTAAAGTACTTACAATTTAATGAAGAATACAGTTTCCTAGCAGCAGGTGTTAACATCGAAATGAAGAATTAGATCATTATATTGTGTACCTGCCTTCAGAAGGATAAATTGAAAATAGGATTTACTAAAAACACTCATAATATCCTGAAACCCTCATTTGTCTTTAACGCTATATTAAATTTCATGGGGTTTCTAGTTTGTCTGAGGTATTTCAAGAGTGCTTGGGGAATACACAGTGAAATGTTTTTCTAAGCTATTGCAACAATATGTCTGCCTAAAGTGTGACCTGCTGATAGCTATATGGCAGTGTATTTTGATCTCTGTATCCTCTCTTATTCTGGGAATGCTTAAAAAGTAATTAAAAAGCTCCTGATTCCCAGTCTTTCTGCATTAAATGCCAACAGTAAAGGTGAAGTCTAAGGCCATGGGAATCTGTTTTTAAGCTTCGATTCTGCAGACCCTGAATGTACCTACCTAATCTCTGCACAATATCTAGGGCTACTCTCAGTGTTTAAGTAAATACACAAATCTTACCAGGATTAGAGTTATCCTCTGACACTCTTATTCATTTTTATCAGTAAATTCCTCTGAATAATACTCACGATCAAAGATGGCAAAGTCAGGCTATGGAGGAACTGTTTCCGCTGTCACCTGTGATTATTACTGTAGTAACAAATGCATTTCTTTAAGCCTGGGTCAGTGACCAGATGAGTTTGATGGAGGTTGAGGAAAACTCCAGTACAGACAGACAAGTAAATGGTTTATTAGATGAACAGTCTACACTGTGGAAGAGGTACAAGAACAGTCAAATATTATGAATTTCATTTTGTCCTCTTAATATGAGATCTTTTACTGGTGGTTTTAGTTCTTAAAAAATGAAGTTTTCATATCCTGATTCTGAAGAATATAACCTACCAAAGAATAAATCTATAGAAAATAGAAGTCTCTACGACGTAGTTGTAATATCTCTTATAGATATTTGCGATGCTATTTTTCTATAAATGTGAACAACCTTGGTTTTCTGCTTGAATGCAGTGAGATTAAAAGCACAGGCTCTGAAGGTTGACAATTACGGTTTTAGCATAAGGAATCATACAATTATGTCAGAGTATGCCATGTCTACATGAATGTATCATAAAGCTTTAGAGTTCATGCTTTCTTTTCAAGTGCACTAGATTTCCATCCATACAGTGCATCTTGTTAGGCATTAAGCTAGTCCACAGGCTTCTTAGTGCTCATACCATTTTTTACTGACTTGGCGCACAGAGTGCTATGTTAGGGCTGTCTTCATTACAAAGCTGGAAATAAATTTCTATGGTTATTTGACTATCAGCTTATCTACCCAATTCATGAGCAGAGAAATCTATAAAATACAGTCCTTCCTCTTTGCTTTGTACATTACATTATTCTTGTTCTCTCTCCTGTGTCTCTCCTATGCCCAGTGTTTTCAGCTGCAGAACAATTGCTTCCTAATACCTTGTGCTCCTGTGGCAGTCATGTTCTACAGCATTCTCTTGTTAATGAATATTTTTTTTACTTCTTCTTTGACTAGGTAACAGTGGTTTTGTTTGTGGAACTTTATACTCAGGAATAAATTTGCTTTACACAACTGTCCTTTTCATTTTGGGATCAGTTTTGGCAAAATACTTCAGGAACATGTGAAAGCAAACAGCAAAATGTTAAGAGATTCATAGAGCTCTGTGAAAATTCTCTCACTGAAGATGGGAATTTCCATCATTTATAAGGGCAGGCAAGGATGCAAGTGGTTTGGAAAAGTTTTTTTGGGGTTGGGGTGTTTTTTTGTTGGGTTTTTATTTTGCTTTTTAGATGTCACATGTCACTTCTGTGGTTTACTTTTATATGCTCTGAAAGTTATCGCCTCTGGAATTCAAGTTCAGTAACACACAGTTTAGAATTTGTAAAGATGAGCAATTTAAACAATCTATACAGAAATAACCACTGTTTTTATCTTTTTCCTGATTTTTTTTTAAGGATTTTTCTGCCTCTTGTTGACTGGAAGACAGTCTGAAGACTGCTTGTCTCTGAAACAAAAATACCCATTTGGTTCTGGAGGCTGCTAAAACAATAGCTTGGACAAGTGAAAAGTGCCTTGTGTATCTCATCCAGGTCTTCAGACAGTTCTGCCTTAACAAAGAACATGGGTTAATGTCAGCTACTATCCTAGTACTGGAAGGTATCTGCTTTCTTTTGAGAAGGAGAGGTAAGGATTTAGCTGCTTCTCAGAAGAGCACTGCCCCTGGGGAGAAATAGAGGGGGAAGAGTTATGGACCTCATCCCACTGATGCACAAGCAGGGCTGAATATGGTGAGTGCAAGTAATATCTCTTCGGCACTAGCTCTTGTCATTTCATTTATCTGGTTCCTTACCCGCCCTGCAATTCTTATTATTTACCTCTGTATTACTTGGTTTAACTAAAAAGATCTTGTAGTGTATTAAATACTTCAATGAGGTCCAGAGAGATGATTCCTGCTCCGAGCCCTCTGTATAGAAAACCAATTATCCATAAAATTTAGCAGTTCAGGCTAGCACAATGGATTTTTGACAACTATCACCTTTTCAATTTACTTCCATATCTTCAAGTATCCATCCTTCAAAATAGATATGTTCTCAGAACTTGTAACTTTAGTTAAGTTTAGCCCCAGGCAGAATTTTATCTTAAAAGCCATGCATAGAAATGGAAATCTCAGGCTGCCTTATTGAAGCTTTGTATATTGTCCAATGTGTGTTATATTTTGTACTCCTCACATACCTATCTAGTCAAAGACATATCCTGGATGAGCAGATACTGGTTCTTACTTGCCTTTCTTTTGTGCCTTTGGTTTGCTATATAAAACTATCTTAATGCTTTTGCAGTAGTTTTGTAGTGGTTTTTTTTACTATTGTCCCTACAATTTAATGCATAAATTAAAAGTTTTATGTAGTTTGGGGATACAATATGGTGTATTTGATAGAGACATTGATCAGATACCTTGCTAAAATGCCTCACAGAAGGTAGTCTGTTTCTCAGGTCAGGCTTCAGTGTTCTTTGGCAGAAGTCTGTGTATCATGGAGCAACAGCTGGTAAAAGGCTGTGGGAAAGCACTGGTGAGTGGAATATGGCACTTTTACCTTAATGCCTGTAAAAAATGATGTGATTTTCCCCTACTTTGTTGGCGGGGGTGGGGGGGGCGAAAGGCAGTTGACACTTCATCCATGTGCAGAAACATTTTTAATAAACAGTGTGCATATTTGCATCTATTTTTTCTTCCCTAAAACATTATTTCTCTACAACCAAAGTGCATATATAGATGCAGGAACCGCAATATCTCCGCTGATCCTTATTTCTCTCGGCTGCCCCTGGCGAGGCTCCTGGAGAGCAATGGTTATCCATCTGTCTCCTTGCACTCAGGAATTCTTTGCAACTCTGAGAGTCCATTTACCTTTGCCAAGAGAGATCATTGCCGCGGCCGAACCCTTCTCCCGGGAGGACCTTTCCAGTTCCCAGGCCACGGACAGCGGGAGCCGGCGGGCTCTCTTG
>NW_010200459.1:0-2388 GCF_000695765.1 Mesitornis unicolor | reverse complement strand
CTGCAAAGAGCCTGGTTTCTATATGACAAACTTTCGACTCTAGCTCACGCCAGAAAGGAGAAGGGATTTCTCCTTCCATGTGAATTGCTTCTGTATCTAAACAAAGCATTGGGCTGCTTCATTCTGTTTTTGGCTAGATTGTGCACGTTCTCCTCCAAACTTAACTGCAGCTGGTAGTAGTCTCCTCTCAAATGGAAACGGTCAGTATATAGTTTTTGGCTTTTTTTGGCAATTATTAGGTTTCTTAACATATCTTTCTTTTTGGACTTCAGCATTTTATAAAATGCAGTTTTTCAATATTTTTGGCTCTTTCGGCTGCCGTTTGTTATATAGATTGGGAATTTACAATTTTTGTAGGCTTAACTGCTGAGTTTTCTTTTTTCTCCTTTTCTTGATTTTTCTCAGTTTTTTAAACGTTTCTGCTTATTATTCTCGCTTTTCCACCACTTTGTGGCAATTTAAGACTTTCTTGACATATCTTCTCATTTTCGACTTTCACACCTTAAAAAGGGAACTTTTTAAGCTTTTCTGGCTTTTGTGATGAATATTGGACCTTTTGCTACATTATTGGCAACTTAGGAGTTTTCAGGCTATAAGTGCTGAGTTTTGATTTTTTCTCTTATTTTTTAACTTTTTCAGATTTTTAGTCTTTTAAGCCCGTCATTCTCTTTTTTCCATATCTTTGAGGCAACTTAAGAGCTTTTCGACATATTTGCTCATTTTCGACTTCAGCAACTTAATAAAATCTTTTTCAGATTCTCTGATTTTTCTGACTTTTGCTGATTCTTTAGATACATATGTTGGCAACATAGGAAATTCTAGGCATAACTGCTCATTTTTCTTGTTTTCTCTTTTTTTTGAAGATTGTCATATTTTCAAATTTTTCTGCTTGTCATTCTCACTTTTCTCTCATTTTGTGGCAATTTAAATGTTTCTTGACATATCTGCTGCTTTTCAACTTTGGCAACTTTAAAAAAAACTTTTTCCGGTGTTTTGGTTTTTATGGCTTCTATTGGTGCTTTTGCTACATGTATTGGCAATATAAGAGATTCTAGGCATAAGTGCTGAGTTTTGTGTGTTTTCGCCTTGTTTTGTAATTATTCAGCTTTTCAAACTTTTCTACCTATTATTCTCTCTTTTCCATCATTTTGTGACATTTTAAGAGTTTCTTTACATTGCTGCTTTTCGACTTTGGCACGATACAACAGGAACTTTTTCAGCTTTTTTGCCTTTTCTTGCTTAGATTGGGGATTTTGTTGCATATATTGGCTTTTTTGCAGTTTCTAGGCGTAACTGCTGAGTTTTGTCGTTTCCTTCTTTTTCTGAATATTTACAACTTTTTCAACGTTTCTGCTCATTATTCTCGCTTTTCCATCATTTTGTTGTAATTTAAGAGTTTCTTGACATATCTGCTCATTTTCGACTTTAGCACCTTAAGAAAGGATCTTTTTCAGCTTTTCTGACTGATATTGGGGCTTTCGCTACATATGCTGGCAAATTAAGAGTTTTTATTCATAACTGCTTAATTTTGTGTTTTTCTGCCTTTTCTTGTTGTTCTTCGGCTTTTTAGTCGCTTCTCCCTGATATATTCATTCTCTAATTTTGTGGCAATTTAAGACTTTCCTGGCATATCTTCTACTTTTAGACTTTAGCAAGTTAAAAAAGGCACTTTTTAAGCTTTCCTGGCGTTTGTGACGGATATTGGGGCTTCTGCTACATGTATCATCAATTTAGGAGTTTCTAGGCATAAATGCTGGCTTTTCTGTTTTCCTCCCTTTTTGGCACTTTTTCAGTCATTTCAGGCGTTTCTGCCTGTTACTCTCGCTTTTCTAGCATTTCGTGGCAATTTAAAAGTTTCTTGACATATCTGCTGCTTTTCGAATTTAGCACCTTAAAAAAGGAACTTTTTCAGCTTGTTTTGCTTTTCTGGCTTATATTGGTGCTTTTGCTACATGTATTGGCTCTTAAGGAGTTTCTAGGCATAACTGCTGACTTTTTTTTCTCCTTTTTTCTCAGTCTTTCAGACATTTCACGCATTTCCGCCAGTTAATCTCGCTTTTCTATCATTTTTGGCAGTTTAAAAGTTTCTTGAGACATCTGCTGCTTTTCGAATTCAGCACTTTTAAAAAGGAACTTTTCCAGGTTATTGGCTTTTCTGGCGTATATTGGTGCTTTCGCTAGATATATTGCGAATTTAATAGTTTCTAGGCATAACTGCTGAGTTCTGTGGTTTTCTTCTTTTTTGTAGTTTTTTTCAGTTTGTTCGGAATTTCTGCCTTTTATTCTCACTTTTCAATCATTTTGAGGCAATTTAAGAGTTTCCTAAAATATCTTCTGTTTTACGACTTCAGCACCTTAAAAAACCACTTTTTCATCTTTTTTGGCTTT
>NW_010200458.1:616-16496 GCF_000695765.1 Mesitornis unicolor | reverse complement strand
GGAGAGAGCTCCGTGGTCACGGTCCTGGCGGGGGCAGGGGTGCTCCCCGCGGGGCCGAGTGAAGCTCCTCTGGGGGGGGCTTAGTCTCCTCCCGGGCTGGGGCCTCGCTGAGGGGCCTGTCGGAGCTATGCGTGCTCCAGACACTTCATGAGGAATGGTGTTCTGTCGTTGCTAATTGGGGAGGCAGGAAATGACTGCTAAATAAACCCCATTAGTTCCGTGCGGGGAGAAAACACCTCGATAAGTCCCAGCCATTTTAATTAAGTAGTCTGAAAGAATCTTTTTTTTATTCGTTACTGGTGAATGGGAGAGCCTTCTTGGTGTCTTGGGAGGGTTAGCCAGTGGGTTTCTATGGAATGTGGTTTCTCAGAAAATTGTTTCTAACCCTCGCTGCTTGGTAATGCCAGCTGAGGGGAGGCCGCTGGGGATCGTCATGATCTAATCTTGCTGTCTGCTCTAACATGGGCTGGGTCGCTTAACCTTTTGTTTGCCAGGGCCTCAGGGTTGTGCAGCAGCTGAATAATTAAAAAAAAACAACAACCCAATCTGCAGATGTGGTTTATTGGGGAGAAAACAGTGCTGTGGAGTTGAAATGCTTAAGGTTGCTTAGTGAGAAGTGATTAAACGTGCTCGCCAATGAAAATTATCTTCAGGTGTTTTGGCCTGGTTTCTGATTTGTAGAGCATTGTGTGGTGTTCCTTGGACTGCAGAATTCTTTTACTAATGCAGTATTTCTTTCAAGAGTGTTTTGTCTGTTTTTGTCGCTTCATGTTAATTTTTTAAGACTGCGTTGCATTTTCTGGTGTGATGTGATTGTAGAATTACAGGGCTTAAAGGGCCTTCAGAGATAGGTGCAGGTGTTCTTCATTGTTCCAGACAGATATTGCCAAGCCTTTACCTCTGAGCTGGGGGTTTCAACAACCTCCTGAAGTAAGTAACGCGCTCCAGTGTTTGTGACTATGGCTGTGAGGAAACTTTTCTTACAATTATCTCCTCTAAATATTTACTGCAACTTAACCTGGTTGGGCAAACTTAACTTACAGACAAAGGAGACAGAGCAATGTTAACAATTGCTTTCCCAGTGCTACAGTTTTCCTGGTAAGTATGTGAGGTTTAAGCCGTTGCCATATGCTCCACGTACCTATGTGCTAAAGCTGTCCACAGGCTCCTATTCTCTTGCAGTAAGATATTGTAGTACTTATTAATCTACTGAATCTGGACAGATAGGACCAGCTGCACTCATCAGTGTCCCTGTTGCTATTTTCAAAACCCTGTGGGCAGCTGTGAAACTAAAGAATCCTGTTTCCTAATGCTACCTGGTGTTGCCATGGCCAGCAGGCAGGGGGCTGGAGGGGAAGGAGAAGGAGTCAGGAGGAGGGATTCATGTTTTAGTCCAGCTTCCTGTGGAGCCCTTTTGAAGGAGAGGGAAATGCTTGTTAGACTATTTATAAAGGAGAGAAATTTTTCAGTTAGAAGACACTTACTGTCCAGAGCCTGATGTGAAAGTTGTAGCCCAGAAAGCTTTGATAGCAGGATCCTCTCATTCTTCTGTCCCCTGGGGTATATGGGGTTAGCTTTCCACCAGGACTGGGCTACTGACACTTCCCTGGCGAGTCCTCCTCCTCTGGTACTTCATACCTGGCTGGAATGTGCTCAGGTGTGCAGTCCTTATTGCTTTGAAATGAGATAGAGTAAGTCAGTCTGCCTGGGAAAGGTTGGGAGTTTTTTCTTCTTTCCTTTAGCTGGACTTTGTTCAATAGCATTTGCTGTTTGGAGAGGATGGCTGAGTCTCACTAAAACAATTTGTACATTGCTGTTGCTGTGAAACACCACGGCAGGTAGCTTGTGAACCTTCCAGGGATTCTTGCTGTCTTTGGAGGGAACACTTGAGTGTGTTCTAGGATAACTTTAACCTTCTGTACACTGCTGTAAGTAATTTGTACAGTATTCTGTGGTGGCAGAGCACTGTATTTCCACAGAAGGCGGCGTGGCACTGCAGTGCCAATAAAGTGAGAGAGTGGACTAGGAAAGAAGGGAGTAGGGGTACCAAAGGTGAGGTAAGCAGTGGCAGGAGGCCCTCAGTAGTGTTACAGTTAATTGGAGAGCCAGAAGGGAAGTGCTGAGCAAGAGCTGTGGAATGCCATTCACCCAGCAAACAGCTGTTCTGGGTGAAGATGCCGCTGCCCTACACTTGTTATCCTACTTCTGCTGGAAATTTCTCCTTCCAAGGTAGTGAGGTGAGTGCCTGCTGTCCTGTTTGTGGCCCAAGCTGTCAGGGTTACAGTTTAAATACATCCTTTGCATTAATTCCACTCACGTTTGCTTGATGTGTTCTGGTGGTGCTCACATAAACAGCTCTGCTGGCAGAACGGTGGAAGTAGCAGCTCTTCCTATGGACAGGGCTGGAATAGGGCAGTTGTCTCCCATCCTGCTCTGGCAGGTTAATGGAGGGGAAAAAAAATGTACCAGTATGGAGAGATAATGAGGATAAACTTGAAATAAAAGCAGCAAAGCACTCTTGCATGCTTTCAGTTTCCCATTTACTGCTGAAGCATTGGCTAATGTAAATGAATAAAAGCATCTAAATTTTTCGTCTGTCAAGATTTGGCTGCCTTGACATCTGTAGAGAGAAACTTGATGTGAACAGCTTAAGAGAGCTGTGGAGATACAGCTCCATTTGGGAGATGGAAGAAACAGCAAAACAGCCTCTGTAGGATCTTGTTATTGATCTGTGCCCATTACACTCGGGCTGATGTCTCGCATTGTTATGATATGCTAATGTGAAGTAATGGAGTGTTATTCACAAAGGAAGAAGTTAGCACTCACAATACCGTCTCTAACTTCAACTGGGGAAAACAAAATGCTCAGGACTGAAAACATCCCTCACTTAAAGGAGGAGGAGGAAACAAGGAACTCGGGCATCTTTCCTATGCAGTGCATTGCGTATCGATCAAACCCTCATAGAGGCATTTGCTGTAATACGCAAAGAGAAACTCAGTAAAGGCTTTTTTTGCTGCCTGAAGTCAGATGTTCTTTACCCTTGGAAACATAATTCTGTGGAATTTGGCAGTGGGTTGGGAATTGAGAGCAGTGCCAGTTACAGTCCTGTGGATCTGCATCTCTTGTGCTGTGTTTCAAGGCACGAGCGTATCTGCAGAGAGAACAACTTCATCAGTCCAGTTTGCAACCTTTGTCCACTCGGGGCTATTCCTTCTGCCTCTGAAGTGTGGAATTGCACTTTCCACTGCTTCAGTACTGAGAAGATTTTAGCACTCTGAGCAGTCTCTAAGGTGAGGGATGCAAATAATTCTATCCAACAGCAGCTACAGTGTGCTTTAGGACAGTGCTCTGAGTTGTTTTGGTAGGTAATGTTGAATTTTACTGGCTTTTGTGGTACTGATTTTTTTTTCTTAATGTAATCCACTGTCTTTACCATGGATCTGCATTTACTTGAAGGTTTGAGGGTGCTGGTTTAACGAGATTAATTTTGTTTTTAATGGAGGGCTTATCTTATTATTATTTACTATGTCTGTGTAAGATGTTTGTGCTCCAAGGAAGCTGATGAGAGATTACAGTGAGTAGGAAACTAGTAGTTAGCGACTGCTTTGGACATAGTGTTTGTTCTCTTAGCCTTAACAACACTAAGAACGTGCTCCTTTGGCATGTGAATAAAGAGTTTTGCAGCTAGCCGTGAGATTCACCAGAAAAGTACAACTGCTGCAGTGGAAATGATGTGGTGTCTCACGTTTCTGATGTTTCTGTGACTAAGGTGAAGCGCGGTGGCTGTAGAAGGTACTGAGATAATAACACAAATGGTCGTTGGGAGTGGTGGTGAACAGTATTGGTGTTTACCAGCAAGTGTTGTCCGAACTGGCAGTTGAATGGTCTTCCTGCAGCCCCTGACACAAAGTGCAAGTTGTCCTGAACCCATCCGTGTCCAGATCATCCCGGACTGATGTGTGTCTGTCGTGTGTCTCAAAGGAGCATGCATAAAGGTGTTCAGTTTTAAAAGCTGCCTTTACACAGGCAGTTTGTTTTCCCTGCAACGTTTCGTTGTGCAGCTTTAGGGAGCACTAAGCATGGTGCTGCTGGGCTGGGTTTGTCACTTCTGTTGAGAGCGACTGTGTTAAGGTGGTAAGGAAAAAAAAAAAGCAGATTCACTTCCACGGAGAAGTGCTGAGATCTGACCAGCAGCAGCGTTCCTGCCGCTGGAGCGATGGTCGGGAAGGGCTGAAGTTGGCTGTAACCTGTGATCTGTCTTGCAAATGCTGCGGTGATTCAGTGCTCATTAAATGCGTGTGGATAGTTCTGCATGGCTGCTACTCTGCCGCTTTCTGACCTAAAACTGCTGAAGCATTTTGCATAATTTGAAAAGGTGGGAAGGTTCAGTCTTGAAGCCCTGTTAGGAGTGCTGAGTGATAATCCAGACATTTAGAGACAAAGGTGTGGATGAGTTTCTGAATCTTGTAAATGTTGCAAACACCAGCAGGATTTCCAGGGTGTTAGGAAATTGTGATCAGAGGACACTTAAGGCTTTGCAATAGATGCATTGTGATTCCATTGTAAAATACACATTGTGACTCCATTCAGCAAATTGCAGGCGCCTTTTAAGATGTCCTTCTGAAAGGACGATGAAATGCCTTTTGTGGGAGTTTGGGTTAAAGGAAAAAATCAGAATACAAAACCTATATTTTACTCGGTGAAGCACATCTTTAAAGAAAGTGAAACTAAAACACTAAGTTGTGAAATGGAGTGATAAATAAAGGTATTCTGGCAACAACGGCTGTGTTCACTGAGCTTCATTTCTTCTCTGAAATGCGGTTCTGTAGTGCTCTCTTGCAAGGCTCGCTGCCGACTGACTTTTGAATAAATGCTCGTACACCACTGGGCAGTGACTTGGAGTGCTTTTTTCTGAGTGACTGCGACCACATTAGTTAATGTCAGCAACGCTCTGAACAGTCAGGCTCTGTGCAGCAGAATGAAACAATGATTTTTTTTGCCCAGTAGTTTGGAGAGAAGGTAGAAATCTGTGGAGACTTCATGAGAGAAGCTAAGAAATGCTCAAAAGTTTGAACTGAGCCTCGAGATTGAATAGGGCATTTGTCCACAGTGTGACTGGGGTGGAAATAGCATGTGGAATGTATGAATGGGGGCAGGGGAGGGGATGGATGCACCATCATTCTCCAGTCAAAAAAAACCAGTGCATGCGTAAGTGGTCAGGTGTCAAGATTGGCCCAGGGGCTTTTAAATAAAGAGAGAAATGAGGGAGATGATGAGCAGAATTAACTAGCAATGGATTGGATCACAAGGTGTTACAGAAACCACACAGAAGGGTTTATACTGTGTCACTGCTCTGTGTTTGCTATCGTCATAGGCTGCCTCCTGCAGAAAAGCTACGTCCGCTGTATGACAGACACAAGGAGCAAAAGTTCCCTGCTCTGCAAACTCCTGCGTGACTGAGATCTCCTTGGGTGCTGCAGAGAAGAGTGGTGGAAGCAGCAGGGGACAGGCCAGGTTCTTGTGTAGTTGAGCTCACACAGCCTCTGTAGGTCAGTGGGCTGCTCCTGTCACAGCCTGTAGTGGTGCAGTGGGACAGCAGCCCAATTCCCTGCTGAGGGAGGTGCACCCTCTGTAGTGCCACACAGCTGGCCCGGAGAGAAATCCACCAGCTAAGGAGGTGAAGTGCTCAGCATCTGTGGAGGTCACTTGTCAGTAATGACCTTGCTAGAGAAGTGGTCATGCTTCAACAGTCTCCTTCTATCACCAGCACATTTTTATGTTGAATTTATTACACTGCTTATGGTAATTATTGTCATTGCTTCTGCCATCATGTATCCAAGCTAAATAATTGTTTCTGAATGTGTGACTGTTTTCTTGGCTTTCTGTAGCCCAGTTTAAAAAAACAACCAACCACAAAAAAACCTCCACCGCCTTTTTACTCCTAATTTTAAAAGAACAGTAGTTGCCTTGAAAATTGCCGGCGTTGTTAATGACACCACCTATAATCTTTCACTGACTGATTCAAAGGATTGTTGAAAGGGTAGCAGCAGCACATTTGTGGCTTTATGCTTTCCTATGAAAGTGTCCTTTGGCTTTGTGGTGGCAGGTGCAGTGTACAACCTCACGTGTCTGTATGAACGCCTGACAGCAAGTGGTGTGGGGAGAGACGAGTTTCTCTGGCACGGTGACAGGGATGTTTGCCTCCATTCAGGAGGTGCTGATGTTGCTCCCCATAATGACAAATACGATTGTTTGATCTCTTGTGCAGAAGTTCTGATTGGCACAGGGTTAAAATACACCTTCTCAAACACTGATGTGAGAGACTGGTGGCTTTGAGGTCTGCTGGTGCGTTTGGACTATGTTTTCTGTTCCAGGTCCTGTCTGTGTTGGACTGGGTTTTTTTTATTCTATAGAATCCCCTGTGATGCTGGAAAATACAACCTTCATTAGTGCCTGGGTAATTTTGGTTTTAGCCTCTGTTTATGCTTGCAGTGAGTGAAGTAATGGTTATCTTGGGATTTCAGAAATGCTTTGTCTCAAGTTGATGCATTGAGGTGATGTTTGAGGTCATTGGCCTGACGTATCCTACTGGAGTGAAACTTGTGGGCAATATCATGTTAGACTCGGCTGAGCTGAGTGTGGTTGTAGTAACAGACCTTGAGCACTGCTGAGAATTGGCCAATGCTGGAAGAGTACAAAGGGCCTGTTTGAGGCCTTCTGTGTGTTTACAGATTTGGGTTGGCTCAGGTTGCTCTGCTCTTAAACTGAGAGCAGCACACTTTAAAAAAAAAAAAGTGTTGTGGTAATGTGTTGCAGTAAGTCCTGTCTGTGCTCACACGTCGCAAAGAACAGTAAAAATACAGCACTTCCCTGGCACTCATCTGCTTTCATTCTCCTTCTTTAGGACTTGACTGGTATAGAATCCATGGACCAATGTCGTCACACACTGGAGCAGCACAACTGGAACATAGAGGTACCACTGCAAAAAAGATTTGTAGGTGTTTCCAAGTACCTGGCTTAAACTGAGTACTCTGTGGTGTGGGGGCCCCTACCAGTAAGATTGGATTTCTCGGCCCCTGAAATTACAGTCATAGCTCTTCATAACAGTATCTTGATACATCTGGAGAGCTGGTTTCAGAAGTACACAGCAGAGTTGTTATGGCTGTGAACAGTCTGTGACTGGTGCATCGTGTGACTTCCCATAGTGCGTGTGTGTAGGCTGCTATGGCAAAGGCTTCCCATCCAGAAGAGTATTGGTAGTTACAGTCTGTGATGAGTTGTGGTTATCCAGTGTCCTGGGGCTGTGGACAAATCATACCTACTGCTAGTGTTCAAAGTACAAAAAAGATCTCTTCTGTCATCCTTAAGTGTCTGAAACCTCCCTTTGCTCTTTCTTGTGTCAAAGGCAGCTGTACAGGACCGACTGAATGAGCAAGAGGGCGTCCCAAGTGTCTTTAATCCTCCTCCATCGCGGCCATTGCAGGTCAATACAGCTGACCACAGGATCTACAGCTACGTTGTTTCAAGGCCACAGCCAAGGGCAAGTTATCTTACTGTGGATTTTATCCTGCTTCTTGGGTGACTGTGAACAACAGAGCTTGCAAGCTGGGAAAGGAGTTGTTTTCTTTGTGTGCTGTTATCTCCTTTCTAAATATTTTATCTTCTGAAAACAAAATGTAGAGCTATTCCTTCAGCCTCTGTAATTGCTGTGAATATTTTCTCCGTGGTGTGATTCACAATATGAGACTACCTTCTTTGCGTCTTGCTGTGGCATAGTAAAGCTTTTTAATCAGTTCAGTTGAAACAAAGGTCTGTCCCCTCCTTATGGCACAGTGATAATAGTTTTAATTTTTAGAGACCCCCAAAAATTGTGTATCAACTTGAATGCAGTAGCAATTACTTTCATTAATGTTTCACAAACACATTTGCATGAGCACCTGCAAGACTCGGTGCTGTTAGTCCCTTTGTACAGTTAATAAAATTAGCACAGAGCAAAAGCATGGCTGCCTGAATAGTCAGTGACACCGGCTTTCAGATACGTCATGTTGAATTCTGAATGAACCATGTCAGCTAAATTTGATTTGATGTGTCCAAAGCCATGAATCATTGCTGAGCTCTTTAGCAGTGGTTAGAGCACTCGTACTCCTGTGTGTGCTTGGTGCTGGTGGACACTTTGCTTTAGCAGGTCTGTTTCTGGGGTGGAAACTGTTCTAATTCTTTGTTTGTAATTGCAGGGTCTGTTAGGATGGGGTTACTACTTCATAATGCTTCCATTTCGATTTACGTATTACACATTACTTGATATATTTAGGTAAGTACTTTTTTGTGCTGACTCATGTATTGACTGCATCAAGGCACACTCTGGCTTAGATTTGGCTGTACCTCTGTCACTTGGATCTTTGATGGCAGATTTTCCATTTATTTGCTCAACTGGCTTTATCTGTAGCCTTGTAAAGTTCCTACACTGTTTAATAAGAAACAAATCTTATTGTAGAGAGACAGAGCATCTTGCAGCTCTGTAAATGAAATATTTGATTGGAGTTCTGGCTCTGTGGCTTTACAGTTTGAGTGCTGTGGAAAGGGAATGCAAACCAGTGTCAAACAGCTTGATCAGAGTCGTGCCCTATTGGGCTGGGATCCAGGTTCACCTACCCTCATCCCTGTATCTTGGCAATACCCAAACTGTAAACAACTCTTGCTTTTTCTCCTTTGGTGTCTGTTGCTGCTTCCCCCTTTACTTCCCCAAAGGGCTAGTTCATCTTGCCTCCTTACAGCACTGATAGAAAAGGGGGAGAGTTTGAAAGGTGGTAAATATCCAGCAGTCCTGCTCTCTGCATTGTTTTGGCAGTCTCCTCTGCTCTGTTACTTTTTTTCCCCTTTTAAAGACTGTACCAATGTTCAGTGTAACTTGTGTGTGAATAGAACTAAACAACATTAATATCAGCCTTGCAGTTAAGCTTTCTCAGCCTCAGAGGAATGACTGTTTCTTCTGTCTTCACTGGACTCCTAGTGCAATGTTCTCTTTCTGCAGTGCTTTGTACTCCATAATTGTTAGTCTTGAAATAGCAGAAATGCAGCTTCCAAAGTTATCTGAACAAAACTCTGTGGCTTTTAACAGCCCATCTTTGACTAAATTCCTCAAACCTCATACCGTTGGTGTGGCTTACGCCTGATGTTTCGGAGTAAATCAAAACTGTTAATCACAGAGAATTCAGATATTTGCTGATGCCTGCCATGAGATAATATTTGGCTGGGAAGGTCTCTGTAGCAGTGGTATCAGTTCAGAGCAGGTGGCAGTTTAGGTTGTGATTTATATGTTCAAGGATCTCAGCTGTGACTTTTTTCCCCTCCTCATGAATACCAGTGACTATGGAAGAGAACCTGTTCTTCAGAAAGTCAGTAAGCTGAATTTCCAGTGTCCTTTGCTTCCTTCCTAGGTTTGCTCTGCGTTTTATACGCCCTGATCCTCGTAGTCGGGTCACTGACCCAGTGGGTGACATTATTTCATTTATTCATATGTTTGAGGAGAAATATGGGAGGATACACCCTGTCTTCTACCAGGGAACTTACAGCCAGGTCAGTGTCACACATTGGTGCATAGATCCTGGGGAGATGGAGTGGGGATTTTGCCTGACAGTACCAGGGCCTACATTGCAAAATCGCTTTTCATCCAAAAGCCCAGCATTTGTCCCCAGACTCTCTAACAGAGTAATGGAGACTTAGTGAGCAAGTGTATTGGAAAACTAGCGTCTGCCAGGCTTGATAATATGCCAAGCCTGCAAAGTTGGAAAGCAAAGCTGCTCTGACTGTTCCTCAACCGTCTGTATGGCTGTGTAGCCAGCAGCTATTCTTTGTAATCCTGCTTTTGTTATTGTAAACTGCTGTGGTGTGCCTGAGTCTGTGCTTCTGTTCACCAAATTGGGATTGACTGCCTGGGCTTGTACTGTAATGCAACTCCAGAGCTTGGTGCGGTACCTCAAAATTAAGAGAGGGAGCCCCTGAAGAAATTATGGGAGGTGAGAGTTCCATGTGTTAGATGAGGGCTGATGGTGCTCTCTGGAAGAGGGACATCCCAGTGGGTACTGCCTCTTCTGCAGCTTCGCAGCCAGCCAAGGGAAGGGCTTCCCGCAGTGCGTCCCAGCAGGCAGTTGGATCAGCACCGCTTCCCAAGTGCCAGAGTGTGGAGTCTGTATCTCCACGCTGCACAGCGATGCAGCTCACTGCCTCTGCAGCTCTTCTAGGCCCCTCTGTCCTGTCTGGTGTCCAAACTTAACCACGGAATGGTTAGGCTACCAAAACTCCGTGCCAGTAAAACAGGGAGCCTATTGTGCGCTTATCCTGTGGTCTTGTTAAGAAATGCTCTTGGGTGGGTGGAATCCAGAGACCATAGATGGAAAAACAGTTGTTTTGTTATTGTGGTTTTTTGTTTGGGTTCATTTTGTTGTTGTTGTTTTGGTGGGGCCTCCAGCATTATTGAGTTATCTTTTTTTAGTAATGTTTTCATTTGGTGTGGTGTGAAGATTGTGTCCTGTACAGGCTAGAGGGGAAAGCTCATCCTTGGCTGCTGTGAGTCTGAGGGATGAAGGAGGGCTCCTCACTGCCAGCCGAATCTGGCGATGTGGTGGGGGTGTCCATCCGCGCAGTTGCCTGCCTTGCTTTGCTCTGAGTTTAGTATTCTCCAAAGCCATATCCTGAAAGGAGTGGGAAAGAACACCGCTGTAACCCCCTTAAATGAGGGTTTAGTCAGAAAGTCTGAAGGTTCATCCTCCACTGCTGCTTCATTAAAGCCATGCTAGTGGCAGAATAACGGCCTGGGTCAGTGTTGCTGAGCTGTGTCACACACGTCCTGTGGGTGCTGCTTTCCCCTTGCCTAGAGACCCTGTAACTTTATCTCCTCTGCTCTTATGCCAAGGCACTGAATGATGCCAAGCGGGAGCTGCGCTTCCTGTTGGTTTATCTTCATGGAGATGACCATCAAGACACAGACGAATTCTGCCGGTAGGTAGGAGAGTTTTCCAAATAGTTACCTTTGCACTTTAAATGCAGCTCCATTCACACAATCTCTTCTCATCCCCTAGCAATACACTGTGCGTACCTGAGGTGATCACCCTCATAAACACTAGGATGCTCTTCTGGGCTTGCTCAACAAATAAACCAGAGGGATACAGAGGTGAGTGTGTCCCTCCTGGGTTTTACCCATCCCCTTCTGTCTCTGGAAGAAGTCAAATGCTCTGACAAATTTGTGTCTGAAACGCAGTTGGTTTTTGTGCAAGCAGACAAGATTTCAGAATTGCATGGGGAAATGTGTTGGTTTTCATGTGATACCTCAGGGGGCCTGTTTGAATGCCAGGGAAATACCTTCTCTTAACCTCCACTGTTCCCTGTATTTCTGGGCACTCTTAGTTGCATGCTTTTTGCTGTGGGCATTCAAGCTGCTTCCAGTGCCTTGGTAACAGGAGTTGGTGTGTGTGTGCCAAGGATTAAACGGGAGTGCAGAAACAAGTACCCATCTAGCTGTGCCCTTAGCACTGGTTCATGTGATGCCTGAGGCCAGGAGGACTTGTTAGGTGCATTCTTTCCCTTTCTGAGACACTCATCTTTATTCCACGCCCAATCTCTCCTCAAGAGTCCACAGTGAGGTCCTTTTAAGTGCTGCCTTTCCAAAGCTGTTGTTACCTGGCCTTGCTAGCATTTTGGTGGGGTTTTGCTGCAAATGGAGCCTTTTCTGTTCTGTTCATGCCTCCTGTGTTGCTTCTGAGCCTTCCTGTTTCATGGCAGGAGAGGCCAGGAGTTTTGGTACTAAGTCTGGGTCATTCCTGGCTTCGTAGTTCAGCTACCAGCCTTGAAAGAATGGCTTTCCAGGGAGACTTTCTTTTGCTTGTTGCTATTTCATTGCTGAGATGCTTTGGAGTCACAGCCTAGAAAGCAGAGCTGGAAGGGATCGTGGCCTTTCATTTAATTTGCAGGGTGTTCTGGTTTAGTTTGTGTGGCTCTGTTGGTAATGACAGCCCCAAGTTGTGTGCCACGTATGTTTTAAGGAGGAGGTGGTCAGCAGTCATAGGTGAACAGTAACTTAAAGGCCCCTTATCTGCTCCATTCCCTGCCTCAAAACAGAGCCTATCTCTGGCAGGAACAACCCAATTTGTTCTGAAATGTCCAGGATGGACACTGCCGTCCTCCCCATGGCAGTATCTTCCACAGTCTGGCTATGCTTAATATTAGCAAGGGTTTCCCTGTGCTTAACCTGTGCTTCTCTTCCTGCAGTTTAAACCCAGGGCTTTCTTTTGTCCCTTTCTGAATAGACATTCAGAGCAATTTGCTTCCTGCTTGAATTCAAGAACCTTTTTGGTTACTTGAAAGCTTGGTTTTTTTCCCCCTCACTGTGCTCCAAGCCACTTCCTCCCTGTGCTAATTTGTGAGGTTTAGTTTGACAAAATGGAGCCTGAGGCCTTTTCTGCCTGGAAAGAAGCAGTGGCTGTGGAAGCTGCTTTCCAGACCCTTGGTGATGGAAAGTGTTTGTGCTCTACTTGATGACCCTCCTGGATGGGGCAGTTGTGGTGATGTTAGTGCCCATTTCCCAGTCTCTCAGGCTCTGCGAGAGAACACGTACCCGTTCCTGGCTGTGATAATGCTGAAGGACCGCAGAATGACGGTAGTCGGGCGGCTAGAAGGCCTCATCCAGGCTGACGACCTCATTAATCAGCTCATGTTCATCATGGATGCCAACCAGACCTACCTGGTGTCCGAACGCCTGGAAAGGTATGAGGGGACCTGAGCTCCAATAATACAGACCTTGTGGAGGCAGACTCTGCTCTGCCCCCTTTGTCCCTCCAGACACCACACGTAGGCAGGTAGGTCAGCGTCTCCTGGTCTGTAGCACAGCCTACGGGCTCCCTTCTTCCCAGTGGGGTCACTGGTCTGTAAATTCAGGCTGCCCTATAGCCAGGGAGCTGGATGTGTTGCCCATACAGGCCTGCTACTAAAAGGAGGATGTGAGTACTCCACTGCAGCTGGAGCTCACCCTTGGTGTGCTGGAGCTTTGCAGCTAAAGCCTGGACAGCAGCCAGTAGGAGCCAAGTGGGAGCAAAGCATTGCAGGCAGGAGGAGAGCTGGCAGCTGCAGCTGCTTGGTGGGCAAGTGCTGCTGCCCGGGCTGTCCTGGACCCTGCCTGCATTGCTGGCAGTGACTGGTGAGCACGAGCCCCAGTCCCTGGTAACTCTGCAGGGACTCACAGGCTATGTCCAAAGTAAAATGCCACCTTCTGGACTTCTGCTTGCCCCAGGATCTCTGTGGGGGAATCCAGTAATGCATTTTGATGCCTCTGGTTTCTAAAATGCACAAGGAATTACCTGAAGGAAATAAAACTGAAGAGTCTCAAGTATGGGGCAGAAGTCCTGGGCACTGCTTACGTGTGCTGTCTGTCCACCCTGTCAAGCTGCAGCGGGTGAGACTTTTTTTGTTCATTTCCACTCAACCTAGGGAAGCAGTCTGTGTGCTGGGTGCTGTGGAGGCTCCGCTTCTCTCTCAGGAGCTCATGGTATTCCAAATCGGGCATTTCCTCGTGTGTGTGCTCCTATAAGTTTGAGGCTGTATCTGCATCCTCAGGTCTGCCATCAGCCTGCCATGCCTTCATTTGGGGGCCTGCTAGCCCTGACCACTCTCTGCTTGCATTTGCAGGGAGGAGAGGAACCAAACCCAAGTTCTGAGGCAGCAGCAGGACGAGGCGTATCTGGCCTCCTTGCGTGCAGACCAGGAAAAGGAGCGCAAGAAGAAGGAGGAACGAGAGAGGAAGAAGAAGAAGGAGGAGGAAGTGCAGCAGCAAAAGCTAGCGGAGGAGAAACGGCGACAGGTGAGAGCAAACTGACTGCTGGAGAGGCTGCAGTGCCTGGTGGGACGCTCACGCTGTGTAGGAGCAGTGCCTGCAGTAGAGCTTTCTTGTCAGATTGGAGCTGCTTGTCTTGCTTGGGGCTTGGGTGTCCTCTGAGCCTTCTGGAGCAGCTGTGCTGCATGGGGCAACCGTAAGGCTCAGTTCAGTGCATGCCCATTGCTCCTGCTCCCTCCTTTGCAGACGCTGCAGGAGGAGAAGGAGCGGAAATCTGAATGCCTTCCTCCCGAGCCACATCCCGATGACCCCGAGAGCGTTAAGATAATTTTCAAGCTGCCTAATGATTCCAGAGTGGAGCGGCGATTCCACTTCACACAGTCATTGACGGTGAGCTTGGGGCAGGGGCAGAGCTGAGAGGTTTCCCAGAGTAAAGGAGGGTCAAGAGGTTCTCCAGGTGTCTCAGCAGTAGCTTTGGATGTGTTGGACTTGGCCAAGTGGTGACCTTTGCTGAGAGCCTTAGCGGTGGTGGTGTTCCTGGGTAAGGAGGGCGCCCTGGGGCCTGGTCCCACCAGCTTAGAGAGGTTAGAGGTAAAAATATGGAATAAACTTTTTCTTTTCTGGAAAAGCTAAGACTCTTGATATTCCCTATTAAAGAAGGGTGTAGGAAGAGCCAGAAACAGTGTCTGGACTCTCCAGATACTTTGAGAAGTCCAGCTTCATTCATGTGAGGAAAATTACTGTCTCGTGTCTACAATGCAGAGATGGTGCAGGTTTGGTAACGTCCCCCCCGAGGTGCCGTGGATGCGGTCTGGCTGTGGCACTGCTCCCCTAACTGTCAGTTGTTTCTGTGCTCCTTTCCCAGGTGATCCATGACTTCTTGTTTTCCTTAAAAGAAAGCCCTGAAAAGTTCCAGATTGAGGCCAACTTCCCTCGCCGTGTCCTGCCCTGCCTCCCAACAGAGGAGTGGCCCAACCCACCCACGCTGCAGGAGGCCGGACTGAGCCACACGGAAGTCCTCTTTGTGCAGGACCTCACGGACGATTGACACTTTTCCAGAAGATACAATGGAAAGAGAAATTCATATTATTATTATAATACAATATTTTTTTTAAAAGACTGTGTACAAACGAGGGATCAGAGACCACATCGCCTGTGCCAGCTGTGCTGTGTATGTGCACTGGCGAGGGGAAGTGTGTGCACGTCCTCACACACCCGTGTACACGGCCATCCCCTGCGCTCGGAGGGCAGAGAGGGAGGGGAGCTGGCGTTGCCCCTCCACCCTCCCTGGGGAGGAACAGGAATGGCAGCTCTCAGTAAATCTTGCTTTTATTGACAATAATAATAAAACCCCAACAACCTGACATCTTGTGAAGATTTGATACTCTGCTGCTCCGGACAGCCACAAGACCTGAATGTGCTGGGAGTGGGGTGGGGGGGAAGGGCTGAACAGAATCTCTTTGGCTTCCCTCTGTGTATAAATATCTTTCTTTTAATATTTCTCTTGCTTTGTAATGACCAAAGGAGAATGGGGTTGACTATAGTATTAACTTTTTGATAAAGAGCTGGTTCGATTCTTACCCGTGTGGGGTCTTGCCCAGGGTTCTTAGCCTGCATAGTGTAATAAACTCTGCCTCTAGCATGTCTGTGCCGATGCTTTCTGCCTGTGCCCCCTGCAGCCGAGCATGGGGAGGGGGTCCTGCTGCTGTGGCTCTGCAGTGAGGTCCTGCTCACAGCACTGTGGGTACACAACCTCTGGGCTCACATGAGGTTGGCTCCTTGAATCCATAATGCACTCACCATGGGGGAAGGTGGTGCTGGGGCTGCTGCTGTGCTGTGAGCACTGGGTGAGGCTGGGGAGGAGGGAGGTTGCCTGCCCTTTGCTCCAAGGGCTGGGTCAGTCCTCCCTGATCAAGTGAGAGGGGGGGAAAAAGAGATGTAGTGGTGAAGAGAGGGAGAAGGAGGGGTCTGAACGTCTGCCTTGCAGAGGCTTGGTCAAGGCTGTGGAGGTGCCTTGTTGACTTGTGCCCAAAAGGAAAGTTCCTCCCTTACCCCCAG
>NW_010200458.1:0-580 GCF_000695765.1 Mesitornis unicolor | reverse complement strand
GCTCCTGTGCTGGTGTGAGGCACAGGTGGGAGCTTGAACATCCTTCTACCACCATCGGTGCTGAAGGGTGCGCAAGGATGGCCCCAGGGCATGGCTCTTTCAGTAGGGAGAAGAGATCCTTCACCTTTCCAATGAAAATCTTGTTCCCTTTGTGGCCATGGAGCAGCGTGGTTTGGGAATTAGCAGCCCTGCTCTTGGCCTCGGGGTGCCATAGCTCCTGCCCTCTGTCGGGTGTGGGGTGGATGCATTTGCTCTGATCAGCAGGATGTGCCCAGCCTGGGGCCACTGAGGTGCTCTGGGAGCAGCCAGGCTGTGCTTTCTCACCCAGCCAGGGGCCTGCAGGGCATGGGCATGGGCATGCTGCAGGGTGGGCTGCAGGAGGGGTGGAAGGTGCCCTCCTGGTGTTGCTGGAGCCCCCCAGGAACACACGCTGTGCCAGGACAGCATCCAGGAGGATTTTCTCATGTGAAGGAGAGGGAGTGAGAGGGCCCATGGTGCTGCTGGAGCACAGCCCTCTCCAGGACAGAGGACCCAGGAGACCCCTCCTCAGCCTCTCCTGGTCCCTTCTCCAAGTCCCCTC
>NW_010200457.1:0-5221 GCF_000695765.1 Mesitornis unicolor | reverse complement strand
CCCTGGAGATGTTCAAGGCCAGGCTTGGTGGTCTGAGCACCCACAAACACCAGATTTACCCCGTGAGCTGGGCTGTGACGGCAACCACAGCTTGAACTTTCACAGCAAAGCCATAACTCCTCCTCTTGCAGGAATTTCGGGGCTGGACAGGGGTTTTCACATACCACGCTCTTGCAGCGTGTTTTCAAAGCCCAGCCAACCTGAGCTACAACATTTTCCTCAATTACTGCCGCTAAATGAGTAACTCTTCTTTAAGGCGCTCTCCTCCTGACCCTGACCTTCCCTGTCCCTGTTTTGACTGTGAAGGCAACGGTTTGGCTTTTGACCCCTGCTTGACAACCCCTTCTTGGCTGCGATGTGGCTCTCATACTGACACCGTGAGCACTGCTGCTGCCTTTCCCCATCGCTGCTGTCACGTTGTGACCATGCACAACGCCTGGCTGCAGCAGTATTTCTGAACAGACACCTTAATGATGCCAAGAGCTTTCATCTTCAGACCTCCATGCCCCATATAAACCTTTTCTTTTCAATTTAAGGCTCTTTCTACCTTATTTTTAATCGTGCGTTCCAGGCACGCTCTCCCCACGCTGGGTCTTTGTGTGTTCCCTCTTGCCTGTTTACAAGCCATTTTCAATCACTGCATTAATTAAAGCTGCCACAGTCATCCAAGCGCTTTCTGTAGGAAAATGCAGCAGCGTGGAGGAGCCTGGACCCCTAAAACTCTCCCCCAGAACAGCTCTGGGTCCCTTTGAGTTTTATACTGAGCTGTGCCTTTGTGCTTTTGCTGGTTTTGGACTTTTGGTTTGTGCCCCCTGAGTAAGTCTTTGAAAAAACCATTGCTCTGGTATCAGTTTTATGGTTTGACTCAATGATCTTAAAGACCTTTTCCAACGTAAATGATTCAATATTCTAATTTAAGGTGGCTGGTTTAGGTCAGACCCTCAGCCTTGGCTGGAAGGGGCTAAAAGAGGGCAAGCGGCTGTGACTACCAAACCACGGCTGTGACTAACAAAACTGGGGAGCTTTCACAGTGTTCTCAGGTTGTAGATGTGATTTTGTCTCCACTTTTAGCTGGACCAGGACCTGTTCTTCTATATCCAGGGAGGTCCCCCAGGAGGTCCCGTGTTTAATGGCTCTGTAAATGGCATTGGGTGTTTTCTGGCACCTCTGGGTGCTCGGACATGCACGTAACCCACAGCACAAACAGGCGTGAGGCAACCTTTGGCCGCTGGCTTCAAAGTCCACTGTTTACTAATGATGCCAATGGCAACAGGAGCCTTTTATTGAGCTCTGCTGTTTGCTCAGGAGCTCTTCAAAAGCAGCTCAGCCCCGGGGATTTATTCTGCTACGGCTTGGCTGAAGCACCCACGGTTCCTCTGGTTTCTTCTGCAGTCCCAGCTTCCCCCTGGGGTGATGACACCGGGTGTTAATAGCAGAGCTGCTTGGAAAGGCTCTGGGTATTTCAAAACCCCTCAAGTCCCCACCCATCCTGTCTGCATCTCCCGCTCCTCTCACCCTCCCCGGTTTTTGCCATATTCTATGCAAAACTTTAAGAAAATAAATCTATCCCCTCTTCCTCCTTCCTCAAGGGGATCTCAAGATATTTTGGGGTGAGGTGTGGTTGTTTGGAGGGTTCCTGGGGTCAGAAGTTGGGGAATAGAGCTGGCAGGATTTGAGGGAGAAAATGCAAATTTGGCTGTTGGTGTACCGTCCCTGCGCAGCTGTGTAGGTGTAATGAGGGAAAAATAGGGGCTTATTCTACCCCAAATGCCTTCTGATGGCTGTGTGGGGTGGTTCGGCTCAGCCCCGGTGCCAAAATGACTCCTCACCTTTACACCACACAGTGGGCGAGGGAAAGGAGGTGCCGGGAAGGCCACGGCGGGGTTTGGTTATGAGTAGGGCAGCTCTCAGAAAATAGGATTTCACACGTTCTTTAGATGTGAGAGCTGCGTGTATCAAAAGCCCATTTTGCTAATGAAAACCTCAGAAAGATTTACTTTGAAGATCAGTCCTGTCTGGTAACGGGGAAGGACCGAGCGCAGCACTAATAACTGCCATGAGATGCAGGTCTGGTCCAGGCTTTGCCCTCCCTCTGGTGGAGGCCATCAGGGCTGCTATTCACCATCTGGTTTTTATGTAACTTCCCATTTCTGATAACCCAAAAGCCATTTTACAGAGTCACCGGGGTTCACTTTCTCTGTGGTGTGCTCAGTAGGGCTGCTGGGTGTGTGGCTACCAAGGACGGAGCTCAACTGGTGCAGCTGGGGGGTGGTTAATGGTTTCCTGGCTGCTGAAACTGGAGTTAGAAATCGCAGTCCTCGCCATGGCTGGAGCATTCTCCATTGGGGATGGGATTTTTGGGCAAGGTAAAGCCAGATGGGCTCCTTCTGCCTCTCTGAGATGGGCCGTCAGCATCCTGGCTTGTATCAGCAATTTTGTCAGCAGCAAAACCAGTGCAGGATCCTTCCCCTGTGCTGGGCACTGCTGAGGCCGCCCCTCGAATCCCAGGGTCAGTTTTGGGCCCCTCACTCCCAGAAGGACATTGAGGGGCTGGAGCATGGCTAGAGAAGGGCAACAGAGCTGGGGAGGGGGCTGGAGCAGCCGAATGCTGGGGAGAGGCTGAGGGGGCCGGGTTCAACTGGAGAAGAGGAGCTGAGGGGAGACCTTATCCCCTCTGCAGCTCCTGACAGGAGGGGGGAGCGAGGGGGGGCGGGCTCTGCTCCCAAAAACAAGCGATGGGACGAGAGGAAATGGCCTCAAGTTGTGCCAGGGGAGGGTTAGGGTGGATTTTGGGAGGGATTTCCTTATGGAAAGGGTTCTCAGTGACTGGAAGGGGCTGCCCATGGAGGTGGTGGAGTCCCCATCCCTGCAGGTGTTTAAAAGCCCAAATGACCCGGTACATCCCATAGATCCCTGATCCATAGGAGCCTGGAGGTTCTGGGATTTATTGAATCTATTCCCAGTATTTCTAATTACCCAGAAATTAGGGGATTTGTACTGAGGAGGGAAACGACCCCAGCAGCGCCTGGGCTGTCAAAATGGCTGCCATGGCGCCACCAGTGATGCCAACAAAATGGCCGCTGTGGTGCCACCAGGGACAGATCTGGTAGAGTCAGGTTATGGCTGGGCTCAAACCGAACGATTCTGGGATTAATTGGGCTAAGTCAGGTTGATTAATTCAGGCAAATTGAGGTTAATTGGGGTTGCCAAGCACTGGAAGAGGCTGCCCATGGAGGTGGTGGAGTCTCTGTCCCTGGAGGTGTTTAAAAGCCAAGGAGATGTTGTGCTCAGGGACATGGTGGTGGACTTGGGACTGGTTCGATGGTTGGACTTGCTGATCTTAAAGGTCTTTTCCAACCAAAACCATCCTATGCACAGCCACCCCGACCTCGAAGCACATCGCTCCCCGCTCAGCAAACCCCAGCTCCCCACACCGCTGCCTGCGGCCGTGTTTACTCTCAACCGTGGCTTGGGTTTGCGCAGGGAGGGATCTCGTTATTTTTAACACTCGGCAGCCTGCCTGGGACACGGGATCTTAAATGAGCCTTGAAATGGCCACTTCTGGGGCTTTATAAAAATACACCGGAGCCGGACAGCGTGAGCTCCTGCTGTGGGGTGGGCAGCCGCTCCTCTGCGGCGATGGTGTAACTTGGGGCCCCTCGTAGCTGAGAATCCTTGGGGCAGAGAAGTGGCTGCTTGGAAACCCTCTCTTGTGCCCAGCCACCCTGTATTCGAATAAACTGCAATTTTCATAGCAATTTTCATACCAAACCCATAATGGTGGCTTGCCCTCATGCACAGGACATCTTTCCCTGCCCAAGGGCCTCGTGTTTCTCTTGCTTCTTTGTGCGTTCCCCAAGCCTTGCCCCAGGCTACGGGGGAAAGACGAGCCACCTGCCTGCCCCAGATGCTCAAAACCAGAGTGGTGCACTGAAACTGGGACATTTCGGGGCGTTCAGTTCCAAATCCTGCCTTGCCCCTGGGCTGAGCACCATTTGTCCCCGTTCCTGGGGGAGCAAAGGTCCTGCAGGTCTTGGTGTGGCCCAGAGAAAAGTGATAAAACTGAAAGACAGCTGCTGGGTGAAGCAGGAATTTCTCAGCGCAAGGCAGGTTATGGAGGGCTCCACCGTCCGCCTCGCCTGTATTAATTTTCCTAAATGCTTTTATTCATCGGTGAGGTGAAGGGAGAGTAAAGCTGCTTTGTTTACATCGCCCTTTCTAAAATAGCCTCTAATTGCATGCTACGTGCTGCTCGGGTCTGCAGCTCGAGAACATATTTTATATTTATACCCTATAAGCGCAGACTTGGCGCCGTTCCTGGGCTGCAGGGGCCCCTCCGCTGTCTCCCTCTGGTACCTGGGAGATTTCTCCTTGTTGTACCCAAATTTCATCTCAGCTCTGCTGTGTTTACCTCCAAACATCCTCGCTTTGCCCTTCCAGCCTGTCATAGTCCTGAGCTTGGTTCACCTCCATTCAAAATCACCTCCTGAAAAAGGCGAGCGGCACCTTTAGCAGTAGTTGCAAATCCCCAGATAAGCTTCGCTCGCTGGGGGCTGATCGTTGGGTAACTTTCTCCACAGCAAAATTCGGGGTGAAGAGGAGAAACCGCCCTGGCCGGAGCGGCTCAGCTGTGCCTGTAATGTGTCATTAGCGGACATCGAGTTTTCGCTGGGAGCTCTGGCGCTGACCCTTTGTACTTGGAAGATTTACAGTCCCGATTGCGGCAGCGGATTAACGTGGCACGGTGTGGTTTGGGTGGAAGAGAGGGTTATTATGTTAAGTGGTGTTTCTCTTGTGTCCTGCAGTGAGATTTCTTTCTCTTGCACGCACAAACATGCGCTCCAGCCAGTTATTCTAGCAAAGCCAGGCTTTAAAGGCTGGTAAATGTTTAATAACACTGGGCTTTGGTACATGCTGGCCTCTGCTCTGCTTTCTTTCGCTGCTGGTGGGGGTTTCTTCACAACCCTTCCACCCTTCTTTTGGCCTTCAAGATACCCGTTCAGAATCAGAAAGATGTTTAACCGGTGGTTGAACCCTTCAGCTGCATCCTTGTCAGAAATTTTCCTGTCCAGCAATACCCAGATCTCCAAGATCAGCCCTGTAGATGAACCCAGAGGTGCAGTCCCTCTGGTTTAGTCTTCTTCAGCTGATCAGACGCAGCTCAGCGATGTTTCCAGCATCCTCTTCATTGAATCACAGGATATCAGGAGTTGGAAGGGAC
>NW_010200456.1:1715-1962 GCF_000695765.1 Mesitornis unicolor | reverse complement strand
GGTACGCACGGGCCCCGCTGCCCTTTCTCGCTGCCCTTTGCGGACCGAGGAGACGCTCGGTCCCCAACCGGGGACAACACCGTGTGTCACCCCCCCTTCCCCCCCGTGACGGTCATCACCGCTCTTGACCCCCCCCGGGGCTGCTGTGAGACCCTCAGGAGCCTCTAATGTGGCTTTTTGGGGAGGACAAGGGCACGGGGTTGAGCTTGAATGGCTCTGGGGGGGCTGCTCAGGCACCCAGACCCCA
>NW_010200456.1:1465-1698 GCF_000695765.1 Mesitornis unicolor | reverse complement strand
ACGGGGTGGTGGGTGTCCCCATGTGTCATCACAAACGGCCACGTCTCATGGTTCGGCATGGATGGGGAAGACGGTGGCACCCCACCCCAAGGGGATGGTAACGGGTTGGGGTTCACCTTTCCTCACCCAAAATCCTCCCAGTTCAGCCCAAGCCTTTTTCTTACTGGGATAACTGGGCAGGGCCACGTTTCAGCCCAATATGAGGGTGACCATCGCCACCTCCCCATGCTGGA
>NW_010200456.1:1144-1401 GCF_000695765.1 Mesitornis unicolor | reverse complement strand
GGTGTGCGGGGGCTCAGCGTACCCAGCATGTCCTCCGAAACGGGGGTGCGCAGGATGTCCCCCGTGAACTCGCAGGAGGTCTTCTTGGCGTCGATGCCCGATGTCCCCTCAAACACCTGCGGAGACCCCGGGGGCAGGAGGCGGGTGGGTGGCAATTAGTGGGGATTAACGGGGGAGGGGGACGCACACGGCGGGGGGGTGACGTGATCCGCGCTCACCCGAAAAACCCCCGTCAGGGAGAGGTGACAAAAAACAGG
>NW_010200456.1:709-919 GCF_000695765.1 Mesitornis unicolor | reverse complement strand
CAGGGCAGCCCCGCGGAGCGGCTGCGGCAAAAGCCTCTTCTCCCCCACCTTTCCTTTTCCTTTTTTCTCCCCTTTTTTCCCCAGTTTTTACCCCATTTTCCCTTTTTCTCCTTTTCCCCCCTTTTCCTTTTTTTTCTTCCTATTTTTTCCCTTTTTGTCCTTTTTTCCCCTTTTTCCCTATTTTTTCATTTCCCCTATTTTTTTCTCCCC
>NW_010200456.1:0-565 GCF_000695765.1 Mesitornis unicolor | reverse complement strand
CCTTTTTTCTCTCCCCTTTTTTCCTTCTTTCTGTCTTTATTCCCCTTCTCCCCTCTTTTTCTTCCCCATTTTTTCTTTCTCCCCTTTTCTCCCCTTTTTTCTTTTTTCCTCTTCCCCCGTTTTCCTTCTTTAAAAATTTCCCTCTCTGTTTAATTCTTCCCCTTTTTTCCTTTGGTTCCTTCTTTTTCTCCCTTTTTTTCCTCCCCCCTTTTTTCATTCCCCCCCCTTTTCCCGCATTTTTTCGCTTCCCCCCGCCTTTCCCCCCACACATTTCCGTTTCCCCCCACCTCACCTGCACGATCGCTTTGGTGCCCATCACCTCCAGGACCTGCCCGCTGCGGCTGGTGCCGTTGGGCAGCGTGAAGTTCACGATCTCGGCGTACTGGGCGAACTGGGACGGGGGCAGAGTAAGAGGGGTAGAGGTGGCTCCTCTCCCCCCCAAAAAAACCACCCTTGGCAGCCCCTGCCCGCCTGCACCGGCCTTGCCGCCAGCGCTGCCTCAGTTTCCCCTCCTGTGCTCGGGGGTTGTGCACCACCCGCCATGCCCGGCGGGAGGCGTGCTCTG
>NW_010200455.1:0-1372 GCF_000695765.1 Mesitornis unicolor | reverse complement strand
TTATCTCCGAGGAAAATCGGATTGGCAAAAAAGAGTGTAAAATGGATAATTCTGAAAATGACAAAGAAATGTCTTTGCAAGTAAAACCAGAAAAGGTTCAGGAAAGTTGCACTGCTTGTATTTCCACCAAAATGTGCTGTAAACACCTGGCTATGAGACAGAAGGAAAGGGAGCGGACAGATGGTGGGCCAGAGTTGGACATAGTTCCGTTCCGTTCTACCCTCCTCCTCCTCCGTCCCCCTTTGAACCTAGACCTGATTCTGGAGCCGACTGCCCGGCAGGGCACTCAGCACCAAAATCTAATCAATCGGGTCTTTGCCCGGATAGTAGTGGAGTAGAGGAAGATTCGGATTCAGACTCCTCTACTTCCATTTCCAGGAGAACAAGACAGCGGCGTATTCAGCCGGCAACCCCACTGGTAGCCCCTATAAGACCAACAAGGAGAGAAATGATAGCTCCCTTAAGACAGGGAGTGGGGCAGCGGGGACCAGTGTATGTAAAAGTACCCTTTTCTCCTGCCGATCTTATAATTTGGAAAGAAGCAGCGGGTCTCTATAGAGAAGACCCTGGCAAAATGGGGAGAGTAATGGGAATGATAATTAAGACTCAAAATCCGGATTGGGATGATATACAAGTCATTTTGGAAACCTTTATGGACTCCACTGAAAAGCAGATGGTTTTAAGAACTGCTAGAATGCGAGCAGAGGAGGATATCTGTGCCCGAACAGTAGATGGAACCATAGACCAGAATTTCCCGACTGGCGATCCACAGTGGGACCCAAATCGGGAAGGTCACATGGAGAGATTAAAAAGATACCAGCAGTGGATCCTATATGATGTTCAAAATGCTATGCCTAAAACTATGAACTGGTCCAAATTATATAACGTTCGGCAGGAAAAGACTGAGTCCCCAACTGTATTTCTGGAAAGGCTAAAGGAAGCAGTCCGTAAGTATATGGATATGCAGCCTGAAGCCGAGGAAACCAGAGTACTACTGGCATTACTCTTTTTGGGACAGTCCCGAGAAGATATAAGGAAAAACCTACAAAAATTAGAAGGAATAGAAATGCGGAATCTGGATCTGCTACTAGACATAGCATGGAGGGTTTATAATAATCGGGAAAAGGAAAAGGAAACACAAAAACACAAACAAATGCTTGCTGTTATGACCCAAATTGCAGGAATTTCAAATAGGGGACGAGGTAGAGGACGGAGCTCGATAAGAGGAAGTGGAAGAGGACAAATAGGCAGAGTTCCTCTTGGACGTTATCAGTGTGCTTACTGTCGGGAGGAAGGACATTGGAAAAATGAATGTCCAAAAATTATGAATCGCCAGGCTGGACAAAACTGGAAGATGGCTAATATGATGGTT
>NW_010200454.1:0-3009 GCF_000695765.1 Mesitornis unicolor | reverse complement strand
CCGAGCGATTCTGTGATTCTGTGATCTTCTTCAGATTTATGAGTGGAGTAGATGCTTCCTTTATTTCAGTGAAGGCACAGTTAATCTCATCTGTATGAATTTTGTTGAGTCAGCTCTGAATCTACCACCTCATAGGAAACTGTTGTAGATGTTCCAAGAACTGGGGTTAAACACTATGCCACAGAAACAAATGCAACTGTTTGCATTTCAGTTCTTTGATAATCTTAATCTTGTGCCCTTCCTCTGGGAGTGAAACAAAAAGACTTCTGGACTGTACAGATTATGAGGATTCCTTACAGAAATGCAAAAAAGAAGAACTAAATGCAAATACTACTGGTAGGAAATATTTAGAAAAGTTCTTCAGCTAGAGTAACTTCGAGGTTTCTAAGTCTAACCACTAACCAAGAAACGTTAGTGTATAAGTGAGAAAATTGGTGTGGTCCTCAGGAAGGAAGTAGAATGAAAAAATGAAAAGTTTAACATAAAAAGGTCAGGATACATTTTGCATCAGCCAGGCTAAAGAAGCAGAAAATAATACGAGTATTTCCTCTTTGAGTATAAATTATTAAAGCTGACCCTTTTATTCACTGCAGAATAAGGGTTCATGACTTGGTTTTTGCTCCTAATGAGGCTCAGGATGGTTTTACATCTTTTTGATAAGTCCCTAAGTTTCTCGTTATGGCCTCAAGAGCAATTCTTCAAATCATTGTCGGAGTAACTCAGGCTACGAAAGTCAGACCTCACGCTTCAGGACATATTTTAAAATCCTAATTTCTTGGGGTTGCTCTAGGTTTTTCTCTGTAAGGTGTTTTTCTAATGCCCATACAGATGTTCTCAAATGCTGCTGCAACACCTACATTCAAGGGGTTGCAGATGAAGGCAATCTAAAATCGGGCAGTTAAGCATTGCTCTGGCTAATGCAAGAGCACTGATGCTAGCAAACAGGGATGCGTTTCTGAAGAGAGAAACTTATGAGTCAAATATTGAATAAATAACTAACTGGCAGGTATCCTTTCCATTGAGTTAGGTTTCTGTGACATTTTAGTAGTTACCCTAATACTGTTTCCATGGACTGAGCACTACTTGTGCAGTGGAGATGGGAGGGGTTGGGATGGAGACCTTGGGATTAACAAATGACCATGAGATGATGGGTGTTCGAGGTGCAAAGCTCTGAGTAACCCCAGCAGGCCTGTTGAGGATTTCAAAGCGTTCCATGTCTTTCTCTAGAGGGAAGCTTGACTGCCACACTAGAAAACAATTTAAGATCAACAAGGTGGTTTTCATCTTTTCTCACTTAATATTAGATATTGGTGTAGACGGAGATTTTTCAGCTAGTCACCCGTCTGCCGTCGCAGCCAATGGAGAGGAGTTTTTGCAGCTCAGATGACCTATTTCAGATGTCTGCTTTTGGGTGAGATGAACTGCACCACAGAAATGTCTGCTGGCTACAAATGAGACAAATGTGCAAATGCTGCAACTGTCACATTTGGTCTGAGGATACAGACCAAACATTCCCACCTGGCTTTTGACCGTCGCAAACAAACTCCATCTCCTGTAATTAGCAGCAAAAATTGCCCTGTGTTGCTTTGGCATCTATGACTGTCCCCTAGTGCTTAGGGATCTTGGCAAAAATAACCTCTCTACCATCAGATCTATCCCCTTCACTCAGACGAGCTAGCATGTTTGTGAAATGTTCTGGATCCAGACCCTATCACCAACCTCACCACCTCTCTGGCTCTTGCTGTGTTGTGCACAGGTTGTAAATACTGGAACACAGCAGGTTTTGGGGCTGAGCTCTGGGCAACTTCACTCTTGAAGGTGAATGCAATTAAAGATAAATCAATGAACTGCAGCTGGCAAATCTGTAGTACTGAAAGGTCCAAGATGCCCACACCAGTCCTAACACTTGTGTTGTTCAGGACCTCTGATGGTCATTGCCTTTCTGGTGCCTGGGAGGAGAAGGAAGGAACAAGGTGACCTAGGCAGAATCAAGCTGACTGTAAAACATGCTAATGAAGTGCAAGAGTTATTTCCATAAAGCAGTTCATATTTCATGCCCTGGAACTGTTCTTCCAAAAAACCAGCAGCTATTTATCAGGCTGTTCAACAGAAGTATGCTTACCCTGAGGAAGTTCTCCTCTGACCTCCATAAATTGAGCTGTTCACACTTTATAGCCAGACCTTATTTCATCATCTGCATCCATCCTACCAAGAGAACTGCTCAGTGGTTGGCTTTGGAGGTTGCAGAGGACTCACTCAAGTGGGAGAAATGGCCTCAAACCTTCTCCCTGAGGCCAGCACAAAGCTCATTGTAACTAGAGAGCAATCAATGATGATAAAGGGTCCTTGGCCCGAGCCTCCAAGCTTAGACAGAGAGTGCAATTGGGTTTGAATCTGACTGCATTTCCCAAAGGCACAAGAAATGCGCAAACAACAAATGTGCAAACTTTGCTGGATACCACTTTCATCCAGGAGAAACTCATCACACGTGGGATGATCTTGTGCTCTGAATGGGTATGGCAGCACTTACTGCAGCAAGAAATCAGATCTCTTACATCTCCTCTGGACATACAATCACTCTCTTCTCTATTGATACCTCTGATTATCACCATTCAGTCCTTCTGAAATCCTATCTGTTTTGATCACTGCGTTGATAACTGCAGACAGCCCTATAGGAGAACAAAGTCCTATGAAGAAAGTATTATACAAGCTGATAATTACAGGCTCTGTCTTAAGGTGCATGCTTCAAGCTCCTAAATGTCTTTATTTCATATTCCCAGAGATCAACATTACCTCATTTGGAGAGTTTGACTTGCAACTGTAACTTTCTTTTAATGTAGGAAATCATTAATTTCTTTTTTTTTTTCAAAGCAGAAGAAAGAAGTCTCTAAAAGTGAGGATTTTGGGGGGTTGGGGCTTCACATGGCCTCATGTTACACAGAGGCAGATATCACTTGTGTTGAAGCAGTGAAGAGAGGACAAGATTACACAGAATCACAGAATCACAGA
>NW_010200453.1:0-2634 GCF_000695765.1 Mesitornis unicolor | reverse complement strand
TAAAACCAAATGCTGGTTGCCTTGACTAAAATAAAATTAAAAAAAATAAATTTAAAAAACCAGCCATAAACGCGTTTTTATTTTCTTTTGCAGCCAATGACAGTGATTTGTTAATGGCAGAGGGAATGGCGTTCACAATAGGTTAGTAACTCTCTGCTGTGGTTCTCTTTGAAGAAGCACACACAGAACAGCCCGGGTCCGTACCATTTCTTTATTGGGATATAGAAATATTCATGCAGATATGGGGATGTCGGCGACACTGACCCCTCAAAAAGTAGATTAAAATATCATTTTAAAAGACAAAAACAAAACCAAAAACGCGCTAAGGAACCAATTCGGCGAAATAGCTTCCAAATGGTAAGATTTAGAAGATTAAATCTTTATTATGAATCTTATTAAATTAGATATTTGACGAATATTTTTGGCACACTTGGGCTGTGGAGGATGAGGGGGCTGCGGTTGTGTCCCTAAAGCTGTGGCTCGCCAACGAGCAGCCCGGTGGCTCCTCTGTCACTCGCTGCCTGCCAGAGCTGTTCTTTGGGGTTGCGGACCGCGGCGCCGATAACCAGTGAGAGCCTCGCCCCGCAGCCTGAACGTGCTAAATACCAATCATGGAGAGCTGCTGGGGGAAAGGCCCTGTTCCTCACTGGGTGCCTAAATGGCGCGGCAATTAGAGGGAAACAAGAAAATTGTTGTTTTGCTGATTTAATGAACATTTTAAAGCCTGTTTAAAAAAAATCCAAATATTTAAAACTATCTGCTGTTTGCAAGTGTGGTTGGTGCTTTGGTTATTATCCACAGGGTCTTAATTAAAGCTTGATTAAAATTACCCGCTTTTACAAAAGGGGAATGGGCAACTTCCTACCTCGATATTTCGTCTTCCTCTTTAGTTCACATTTCAGTGGTGCGGAAGCGTGCCGGCCCAGGGAGGACAGGACCTGTGTGGAAGGGGTGCTACCTGCTGGGATATCATCCCGCCCCCCCTCCTTTCTTGTTTGCTTCACAGCCCACACCGGAGTGCAACTAACTCTAGAAAACATTTCGTTTTTCTTGTTGCAGAGCCAATAATAATGGAAGGATCCCCCGAATTTAAGATTCTGCAAGATAAATGGACTGCGATTTCTGTAGACAATAAAAGGTGCCTGATTTTATTTTTTAATCTTTCCTAAGCCGTGGAACTGATCACCTACAGCTGAAAAAACCCCAACAAAACAAACCAAAACAAACCCGGGTGAGTTTTACTGGCGCGGTGACCACGTTTACCTCCTAATAATTAACTGCTAAATGTGCATTTCAGATCAGCACAGTTTGAACATACAATTGTGATTACCTCAAAAGGAGCAGAAATCCTCTCTAAAGTGGAGGAAGAAAGCTAAAGATGAAGCCAGGAGCGGAGAGACTTGCTGTGCTTATGGGATTTCCAGTTTCACTCGGACGAGAGAGGAGATTTCTGTAATTTCTGTGGGGAATGGGTGCTGTGTAAATCGCTGCAGGGGACAGACAAAGCAGCTTGAAGGGTTGGCTCTGGACATAGTCTTATCTGTATGTTACCTGGTGAGTATTTAATAAAAGTCTCTTGGCTTGTTTGTGACCCTGGAAGCAGCCATGCACAGCCTGCAAGTGCAGAGGGCTTGGGTTATTTGGGGTGAAGAGCAAAGAGCCCCTCTCTTCCAAATCCTATGCGGGACAAACACGTATTGGATGGCAGAGTCTCAGTGTAGCTGAGAGGACAGAGGAACGTAGTATTCCCTTTTTAGCTGAGCTATGGAGTCAAATTGTCTTCACTGCGATTAGCACAGTGCTGTTTCCCAGACCTGTAACTTCTACTAGGATGGAAAAAAGTTTTCCGAGGGTGGCAGGCAGAGGCAGCAGCCTCTTCCCTCACAGCCATCCCACCAGCAGTCCCCCTCCTCCTTCCTGCCTCCACTAATTTATCTTTGCACACCACAAAAAGTGATTAAAAATGAGATGCGGAGCGTGCTTCTCTGAAGATCAATAATTTCCCTGCTTGAAGAATTAGCCGGTTTGGGGTAATCACTGCTTTGCGATGCCCACGTTAGTTAAGGGAGAAGCACTCCAAAATTTTAACAGAAACGTAGGAGTTTGCGGTCTGGAGAATGAGCCCTGGCTCCTGCCCGGGGTTTGGAGCTGGTGGTCCCCATGAGCTGCGGGTCCTGCTCGGCCCTGCGCTCGCTGCGGTCCTTTCCCGGACCTGCCGGGGGTGGAGGCTTTTATTTGCAATTATCCGGTTGCTGACCGCCCCGTCGGGTCGGATAGGTCTGGCCTTGGTACTTAGAGGCTACCGGAGCAGGACCCGGTCCTGTGAAATACGGGGTAGTCTCAAAGATAAGCAAGTGACGCAGAAGTGCCTCGGAGCCGCGGCAGCAGCGGTGCGGTTTTGGTACACATAACTTGCCCTAATTGTCGCCAGATGCGGTGCCGTGCGAGGGCCGGCAGGTTGTACGGGCGGGCGACCGGGGCTGCTCAGCACCGGTTCCCTCCGTGGTTCAGGCAGAAGTAAGCCACTTTCTTACAGCTTTACTCTGCTGTTTGTTTCCGCTCGAGTACAGCGATCTGTCAGCTCTAATAGTTTCTAACAGTATCTTTTCAAAAAGCAGGACCCCCACGCTCCCC
>NW_010200452.1:0-602 GCF_000695765.1 Mesitornis unicolor | reverse complement strand
GCCTCAGGGTTAGGACAGTAAACAAGTCCCTTTCGAGATGTCAGCCACGGAAGAGGGAAGAAGGAGGGAGAAGGAAGATGGGCTGTCTCCAGCAAACTCCCCAATTAATAGTGAATGTGACATTGATAGTATGAATTGTATTAATTGGTCAGCCTGGGGTCACCTTGGCATTGACTCCCTTAGGTTTCTACTCCCTCCAGCCTTTGCATTTGTTAATCGCAAGACCTTGAAGACCTTGAGCACTGTGGCAACTTCCATACAAGTATTAGCTGAAACCTGTAACAATGTTTATATCAACTTTGTCCCATGAAAATAGAGTGTTGTAGTGCTTACAAAATCACAGTTTTCCTCAACAGAAAACTGACTCTACAATTCTGTCCCACTAAACCAGGACACCTGTTTGCCAAAATGCAATGCTTAGATATTGTGGTTAGATATGCCTTGTGTGTAAGGGTGTGAACTAAATTCCTAACTGGACAACAATTGGCTACCCTGAGAGAAGGTAAATACTTGGCAAATAGATTTTATAGGATCTCTACCTGAAACCTCACATAAGTGGGAACATGTTTTAACTGTGTTGCCTTCAGAGGCGTAGCGACCTG
>NW_010200451.1:1471-1682 GCF_000695765.1 Mesitornis unicolor | reverse complement strand
GGAGGTGTGCTGGGGGAGGGCGGAGGTTGAAGGCAAAAAAAATAAAAGCAAGCTTTTCAGTAATCAAGGATGACTGAAGTCAGGAGAAGTCAAAGCTTACCTGTGCATTGGTAAGCCTGTGCTGTTAACAGTCCTGCCAGTTCTGTCAGGTTACAATCTTTCTAACAGTACGTAATTATTTTAACAAATACAAGCTTTTTTACAGCCAATT
>NW_010200451.1:0-1440 GCF_000695765.1 Mesitornis unicolor | reverse complement strand
GGCAGATACTCCCACCCAAAGACCCGACATGAGCCATGAAAACTTCCCGCCACAGCTCTCCACACCCACACGGTGGCGGTGAGGACGTACACATTTGGGTCGAAAGTTGGGAAATTTGGGCCCTCAGCCAATGTGGGGCTGACACGACCCTAATGTGACCACAGATCAGATTCGACGAGGGTATAGGGGAGGCTCTGCCAGAGAGCCGTTTTGAGACGGTCCTCCCCTTGGGTCAGGACACCGGCCAAGAAAACTCCTTGAGAGAGAGAGCCCTCCTTTTACGAGGTGAGTGATTGCACATTTTGGGTCATCGGCCCTAAAGCTTCACGACATCAGCGGCGGCAGAATGTCAATACAGGAGTTAGTACGGGGGCCCAGCCGTGCCTGTTCTCCTCCAGGGCTGGACGGCGTGAAGAGGAAGCGGCTCGGCCCGGCGGTAGCGGTGGGTGGGAGCCGCAAAGGTGGCCAGAATGGCAAGGAGCAGGCAACTGTGTGTGCCATCCTGGGTGCCTGCTTCAGTTGTTTTGAAAAATTAGAAAGGCAGCAATTGGAAATAGACTGTTTAAAAGAGTAGTTGAAAAGAGAGCAAAAGCGGACGCGTCTGATGGAACAGAAAATAGAAATTATGCTAGTGCAAGTGAAAAAGCACCCCAGCACGGTCCAGACCCAGAAGTTAACTGCGACCGCGGACCCCGAGGACTGGGATACGGACGGCTGGGGAGGCCTTGATAAAACCAGCTCTGAAAGGGCAGAGGAATTAGGAAAGAGGGACGTGCAAACCCTCGTTAAACCAGACAGGTCCACGCACCCGCCGGGCGGGAGCTCCTGCACTGCCGCTCACATGGCACCCGGGACGGGAGATGGGCTCGGCGAGCTGCGGGTTAAATTTTCGCGCAAGCGGGGCGAAACGGAAACTCAGTATCTGTGGAGGGTTTCCTTAACGGAGGAAGACAGCATACTGCTGAGCGATGAGGAAGTGAGGGGATTTTGGGGTCCGGGAGTGTTTCTGAGTGACAGGCCTCCGGGCGAGCACTTAAGTCACGGCCAGAGTTGGGCTGGAGGTGTGGAGCTTAGCGAGCGAGGGGAACTCGTTACCATGAAAGTGAAGGGCTGGTCGCAGCTGGCGGCAGGGGTGCAGAAAGCTGCCTGTGTGCAGGCCGTGTATGAGAGGGGGTGAGAGGGGGCAGTACTGGACCGTGATGGAGGCGCCGGTGACCCCCAGCCACCTCTGGCCGCTGATCAGGGGACTACCGAATGCTTTGAAGTCGCACGTCCAGTCCCTGAAGGAGAGGATTTGAAGGGCCGTTGAACACAATCAGCAAAACCCTCACAATCCGCCCGACCACGTTTTGACTCGGGCGGAGGTGCTGCACAGTATCGCGACTTACGGGCGCGACATGGAGTGGACAAACTGGGGAGGTGGCACGGACAGAACTTGAC
>NW_010200450.1:42180-43526 GCF_000695765.1 Mesitornis unicolor | reverse complement strand
GAAAAAAAAAGCCCACGCCGAAGAGAGCGGCCAAAGCTGGATGCCGGCAGGTTTCTGGAGCCAGTCCCCCCCGCTGCAGCAGTGAGGCACCCTCCCCCGCCCGGCACCGGGATCCCCACCTGCGTCCCCAGGGATCCGGCCGGTTTTTGGCTCAGCTAAATGAATTCTGCTGTTTAGAGAGATGAGTTTAGCTGCTGCAGTTGCAACCAAACCCTGGCGATGGAGAGGCTTTCCGTGAGCTTTAAAGCAGCAAGCTGGGTGCTGGCAGGGTCTGGCTTTGATTTACCCGTGGGGTGTTTGCTGGGCGGGCAGGGTGTACCAGCCTTTTCAGTTTTAATTTCAAGTGACAAACCACATGATCTTAAAATCTGGACTCAATTTCACTCAACAGCATCACCAAAACAGAAATAAATGCAGGTCCTGACACACACATCAGTTCCTGATCCAGAAACGGTAACATAAAAGTGAAAATTACTTTTGAGTTTTTTACAATACAGACCGCAATATGCCACATGTCAGAAACCATCAAAAATTCCTAGTGCATACAGAAGCCGTCTGGGAAGTGATAATCCTGCTTTCAGCATTTCATTTTGGTAAATATGTAGGTCCTCTTAGAGCCCATAACTGAGCTCTCCACTGTCTTAACTACACGCATAGGAGCAGCTATTGGCTCTGAGATTCTGCCGCACCTCGGCGCTCAGAGGCACTGCTCGTTTTGTCTCTGGGGGACCAGAGGCAGCTAAACTTGCTCTTTTCCAGGGGAAGAATTGGTCATGGGAAGGGCCAGCTATCAGAGAGCCACAGACCAATATGCTCTCATGCTGTACCTCCAACCCTGCTGCAACACAGTGGATAAATTAGGCTTGTTACCTCTTTAGATACTGTGTTTTGAGAGCTCCCAGAAGTGGTAAGATCCAAATTATATTCAGGCCTCTGATATGAATCAGGGAAAAAAAAACAAACCTCTTTTATTCAGTAGCATCTCTGTGGGATTTAAGAAAGGAAAAAGGTTTTGACAGTAGGCAGCAGATGTACCATTTCTCAGATCTGCAAGACTGCGCTGCTCTGTATTTAACGTAGAATCGTAGCAAGAAACACACACATGCACGCACCCCTATCACCTGCTATGCAGGAGTGCCATTTATACCGTAACATGCATAAGAAGGCGAGTGACTTCAAAAGGAAAATGTGTGCCATCACCTAAGAGAGGGCATACCTCCAGTCATGCAGCTGAAATAAAAAGACTTATATGTTCTTCACCAGAAGCTCTGGAAGTCATCATGAATCACAAAGGAATGGACTTGACAGACAAGATACACATTAGAGTTAACAAGGTTTGATTTGGC
>NW_010200450.1:5933-42168 GCF_000695765.1 Mesitornis unicolor | reverse complement strand
GGGGGGGGGGGGGGGGGGGGCAGGTAGAAAAAGGACTGAGTTGGTTTGAATCAAATCAAGACTCAAAAGCAAGCTAGGAGACTTAGGAAATATTATTTGAAAAACAATGCAAGATTCATCAGCTCAACCTTTCGCAGCTCTTGTACTGCCTGATACAGAGAAAGGTGTTGACACTGCTTTTAAGCAGAGATACACCACCAGAGCACTGGCGCTTCACAGCAGCACATGTTCTCCTTGAGCAGTACTGCAGGCGGATGTGCCCCACAGTTAAAATACACTCTGTGATCCCTTTTGTGGATAAACCACATGTATAACAGCATCTTTAATCTCAGGACATAGAGGGCTTCCAGCACATTGAGTTAACCTTAAAACATCAAGTGGTATAAACGGGCTGCTCCTACAAGCGGGAAATCTTTGCAACAGATATGAGGTAACTGGTACCTCTGAGTTACCAAAATGGGCTTAAGTTTCAGAGTTCTCAACACTCACAGGGATTTTGGGGTTTTTTTTCCCATTTTCAAATGTTACTTTCTAATTCCAAAATGGGTTAGTTGGCCAGCTTGCCCTGACTTCTGTCAGATGAGAACTCTACCAAAGCTCAGGTTTTCCATGAATCAGCAGGTTTTAATTATTATTTTAAAAAACTCTGTTCTTCCAGTAGTTTTCAGCAAGCCCGAATTCAGACTCTTCTCACAAAGGTGGGAAATGTGAGTGATCCTCCCGCGCTTCAATGGAGTTATCCCAGTGTCCATTTACGCAAAAGGATGCACAGACTACAAGCCCAGGCAGCAGTAGACAAGACTGATCTCCTGCCTTGTTATGGGATGATAGTTTACTTCTGCTATTTTCTAGCCAGAAAGGTGGTGAAGGTGGTGCTTCAGACCTGAATGTCAGGAGGAAATGAGTTTAATGGTCCCATTTTAGATTCATCTCAACTCCCAAAGCATCAGGCTTGGTGCAGCCCAAGGCATATCTAGCATTCTCCGTTCTCCATCCCCACTCAGCCCCTTCTCCTGCTCATTCCATTACCACCAAACCTCTTGGCCAAGGGCCTCAAAACCCTCTATTCCTTCTTGGCCCTTACAAGAGGTATCTCTTTAGCTTCAACCCCTCCAAAGCAACTTCTGTCCCTCTTGTGCCTTATACCTTCCTTGCATTTTTTTTTTCCCAGGCCAAGATTCTCTATTTCCTACCCATGCAAGGAGCACACCCAAACTACTTCTGTGCTGGTTCGGAAGCCAGGCTGCTCCCAGGACCCCATCCTTAGGGAAGGAAGGCACATCGCTATCAAGATGCTAGGACTCAACTGTATGAGCAATGGTCAGAGTCACTCAGGTGATGGACACTAAGCTGGGAAAATGGGTAAAAAATAGGCAGCAAGCTCTGCCCTCCATTCCCTTTTGCCATCCATCCATTACTTTCGGTTTTCCAGTTTCTCCCCTTCAGTGAACACATGCAGCTTTCTTGGGAAAGCCCTGCAAAGGGAGGAAGGAAAGGAAAGGAGTTGTTCCTGGCAGGAAGAAACAGGGAAGAATGAAGGCAAAGACAGTCTCTGACACAAAGCAGGTAAATTAGAGGTGGGAAAGGGAAAGGTGCCAATGCATGCACCCTCCTTCCCCATGGGGTACCAGTCAGAGCAGGGCAGCCGTAAGGAAAATGGGCCTGCGCAGCATATTTGGCCACAACAAGGGCTTCTTTTTCATAGGAGAGGGGAATGGGGAGACATGTGGTCTCTGCCAGAAAGAATGAATAGGCAACCCTGGAAGAGCAGGGACAAGGATTATTGCCCAGTCCTGGGAACTGCTGCCTAAAACATTCTTGTGATTCCCTAATTGATTGGACATGGCATTCAAAATAGCACATTACAGAAAAGCAAGACACAAAAATGCTATCAAACTCAGCAAAAGGCCGTCTCAAGCCCAGCCAATGATGAATTAGCTGGGTACAGCACTTCAAAAAATGGCAAGTACTGTAAAAGTAGTAGCATTATTACAGCATTATTAAGAAGGTATTTCATAGCAGACAGGAGCTTGGCACTATCTGTCTAGACGGGTAGATGGGTTTGGAGTCAAACTGATTTTTTAATATATTTTTTATTATCGTATCCACTTCCATTTATTAAAAGCAAACTGGTCTGCCCATGACTCATGCAGCTAGCTTTCTGCATGGCAATGAAACAAAATTCTCATAATTAAGAGCGATCACTGTGAGACAGCAGATGAAGGTAAGATTTAGAAATCGGACCAAATCTTCTATTTCTCTCTTCCCTCAATGCAAACATAATGCCCACAGACCTCTAATTGGCCAATATTACCATTGCCTTCAAACAGAAAGCAAAAAGTAGTAATCCTTCAGGTGAGATATCCCTTAGTGCAACCCAGTGACACAGCAGGTCAGATTTATTCTTGACACTGGTTTATTGACCTCAGTGCAGGGATTTATTTGGTCTGTCATTTGAAGTAAGTCTCACATTGCTAGTCAGGGCCAAATCTGCCCCATTTTAAGACTACTGAAGGAACAATTGGTGAATTTGGCTCCAGTGCTCCTGCAACTGAAATCCTGCCTACAGAAGATTTACTGCAATTAATTCAGCACTGCTCTTTGCCACTTTCATATCTGTAGCTACTTTCTGACTGAGAGCATTAACTGGATTACCAAGCGATTACCTCCTGATGCCGTTCTCCAGCCTCCATTATGAACCAAAGGTAACCAAATTTTATGGCTGTAAGGTGCTCTGGGATGTGCCTGAGGCTATGCCCAAAACAGGCAAGAATTAGTTTTCAGATAGAGCAATAAACTGAAGCTTTTTATCTCAGATAGGGTTTTCATTTTCAATTTCTTTTGTCTATGCATAATCATTAATATGGTTTTAACTGTACTCTGATTTAATATACACTGGCTATAGGAAACAGAAAATACAGAATATATGCAATATGCAGTTAATGCAAATTTATTTTCATTTAAATAGGGCTCTTAGAAAGCCTAACAACAAGGGAGGCAAGGACAACTCTCATTTTCTATTGGCAGCTCCAGGACTGAGAGCCTCCTAGATGGGTAAACACTTCCACCAAGGTCAACACAGGCCATTCTCCCTTACTTGAGTGCTCTCTGTTGAGTCCATCTATTTCAGTCGATTAAACTCTGGCTTTCTGTCCTCATTCCTGCAGTGCAAGTTGCTTTCCTCTATGCATGGGCTGTTCAAGCAGATACCTTTCTCCTCCCTTTTCCATGCCATCAAACCCAGTCTTGCATTTTAGTTACAAAACTATCTTTACCCCTTCTATGTCTTCTTTTCACAAAGCATCTAACTTGGATGGGGATTTAATTAGAAGTTTACCTCAAGCATAAGCGAAAGTCTAACTGCCTCAAAGAAGAATCAATGCTTATATTTATTAAGTACCATCAGAAATAGAAATGCAATCCTGTAACAACTGCCTTCTGCAAATCTTGTTTTTTTCTCTCACAACACTTACAATAAAACAACTCCCAGTGGCCAGGCTAATATGCACAGCCCCCAGCTGCTTTTATATCATTTGTCTTTGTAAACGGCAAGATTTGCCAAGCAGGGAAGGCACTTTAATGAGTGTTTGCATAGCACCCAACACAGTCCACCTCTCATCTTAATGAAGGTTACAAGTAATTAAGGGAAGCACCAGTAGACTCTTATTTAAAGTACAATGAATAACCATGCTTATGCTTAACATAATACTAAAGAGTTATTAAGAAAAGGTAAGAAGTCCTGATCCAGAATGAACACATTAATCCTATATCTGTATTATCTTACAGTTATGCATGCTAAGATGTCACAGGTTGTTTTCTTTATGGTTTAAAGATTACTTTAGTTTCAAAGACTCCTTGGAATTAAAACATTTCTGACCTGGCATGTCTAAATGATTTTAGGTTCCTTGGCTATCTTTCCTGTCAAACTATCCCTCTCCATTTTTATTCTCTCTGAGTGCCAAAAGAGTAGAAAACCCAGCTCCAATATTTGACAACAAGTAAACTTTACTCACAGAAAGGGACATGGCTGGTGTTTTTAATCTACCAAATATGCTTATTGAAGAAAAGAACAAGAAAGCAAAACCTCAAAATATACAGTGCAATTTCTCTGTCTCTAGTCAGAAAAGTGCACATTTGTTCCCACTACGCTGCCTCTTCTTGCTCTTAAAGGTCTGCATCACCAACAGGAGAAAAGTCTCCATCTTTAACCCTGTCCTGCTGCTCCTTCCCACCTCTGTCCTGCCCCTCAAGCCACTGCAAGCACTAATCGGTGGCATGGGAAGAAGGAGGCAAACCCATCCAAATTAAAACTGAAAAGGGAGGAGACAGTAAACCTGATCAATTCCTCACCACAATTCCCTATGAGATCTCATCAATATGAGACTGAAAAGCAGGGGGGTGTGGTGTGACATGAGAAGTGAGGGTGACGGCGGCGTCACTCTGTTGCCTCTTCTGGCAGCCACTCCAGCCCGTACTGGCGTCAGCCCGTGGTGTTGGCCACCAGCCTTTATTTATGTGAGTGACTTGATATCAAAATGATTTCCTCAACCTTCAGCCCCCACCTGACCGGGCTCCCAGGGAGCAGTCCACCTCCGGGAAACAGACAGCCTCAGTGCATATCTCCTGCACCTTATGCTTATAGCTGCTCAGATGCTTTCAAAACGCATTAACTTTTACAAACATGCTCTAATTCAGTTCACAGTTTAAGTCTCACATTCAGTTGATGGGACAGCGCCAGTAAAACTGAGCTGAAGGCAGTGAGGAGAAACCCATCCCTTCCCTCTGCTTCGACAGGTAACTCCCCCTGCCACTCATCATCAGTACTCACCGTGGAAAAACCAGGCCCTTTGTGTCTCTCCCTTGGCACAATATACTAGTGTACCTCAAAGGTAGGGTGCCCTGAGCACCCAGTGTACCCCAGTATCCTCGGGTAGAAGAGTAGCAGGGAGTCAGACTCCCCTGATTTCGTTCTTCTTCACCAGAATGCAGCTAATTGCTAACAGGACACAGACCTGTGAAAACGACCCAAGGCCATCTGCGTTTGTATCTTTGAAGAGTAATCCTTTTAATAGCACAAAAATGTTACTGTTACATTAGAGGAGAGAGGAAAAAGAAACCCAACATCATCTTCAATTCACAGCTTTAACAAACTAAGCAAATTGCACTCTCCCACACAACAAATTATATATATTTGTGCCCTAGGCACTGAAAAATATCCAAGAAAGGCATCTCAGCCTCTCACCCTTTTGAAAAGCCCTTTTACGCTTTGCAAATAATGAGTATCACGAACAGCCTCTCACAGTGCAAATGTTTAATTTACCACACATCCTCTGAACCAATAATTTTAGGACGGGGTTTGCTTGGTCATCCCCAGGTTGCTCCCAGTCAGCCTGTGTGCAAACATCTGTCCGGCTGCTCCCGGAGAGACGCACGGACAGCCCAAAGTTGCCAAGCAACATCCTCAATGCCTTAGGCATCAGGCCAATTCGCCTGCTTTAAAAAAGTTACTTGGGGGGAAAAAAAAAGGCCAATAGGAAAGCACAAGCTTATGTAAGGACCCTGCATTTAGAATAGGTGCTCTGCCTCTTTCTTAAAAAATTTCTGGGCGCACAATTTGTTCCTGGTCGTAACATAAATGTAGCAATTCCTGTCATCGCCTCCAAAAAAAAAGGAAACAATTTGCCTGCTGGAGTTCCTGAAGTTGAAACCAAAATATCAACAAAAACCCCCATTTTCTGAGTGACAACAGACAAAGTATGCTGCCTTCCCATCCCTCACCCATATCAAGGAGCAAGCAAACATTGATTCAGCGTATCTGCGAGCCAGCACAGTGCCACTGGTGACAGTTAAAGGTGAGCACATCTCAATGGTTACAAACAAAACATCAAAAATTACTTATTTACTAAAAGCCTGTGAACCAGAGAGATCCATGCTGCATTCTCCCCCACAGTGGAACTCATTTCGCTCAAGCATCAGTCAAATTATTTCCAAAGTCCTCTTTAATATACCAATCAGAGCAGCTGAACACCCACACTTTTAAAAGTTTTCATACTAGCTCCTCTCCCAAAACAAAGTAACAAATAGAAAAAGGTGGTACGGGAATCTCTGCTGCAAGATAAAATCACGTTCATAGCATCAGGGCCTACAAACAGGCCCGGCTCTCAGTTTCTCAACTTGCCTACATGACTCTGATGAGACCATGGTGACTGATCACATCAGTTCGCACTTTGGTATCCTGACCTCTGAAGCTGCTTCGGAAAAATTTGCAATTGCCATTGCACCTATTAACACCTATCATGAACTATGGGCATACTTAGCAAAAGTAACCAGAGGTCACGGCATCTGGAATTTCACTGACACTTGAGGTGCCAGCCAAGTGCAATAACACCATAAAGGGATTATTTTCACTTTAAGACTTTGTTTTCTCTTGACAAGACACATAACTGCAGAAATAATGAGAGCCACAAACATTTTCTCAAAGGAAAAACACAGTAACATTGATACTAAGTGTTGCATTTACACAGTAAGCAGCACACTGTTGTTTCCTTTGCAATTCTGAGAAAATTCTATTATTCAATTACTTTGGAATAAAACGTACCAAAATCCTGCAATTCTGAGTTTGGCATTGAATCAACTTCTGGATTTTTGGGCCATTTTACTGCTTTTTATACTGCAGCTAATCCACAGCCTAAGAGTTACTTAAAGTGGAAGAAAGAAACTAAAAAGAAACATAAGTCAGATAAATGAACTCATAAAACAGCCTTCAGAGGGTTCAGATGACTTCAAGGAGCTCTTTCCTATGTTCCTTTCACATCTTGAGGAGGAAGGTTGGAAAGAGGAAAATTATGTATAGAAAAGGTTCAGTTCCTAAGGCTTTCTTACTGCTCCTTGTCTCCGACACTCCATTCTTACCACCACCAAGCCCAACGCTCCCAATACCCCTTCAGATATTTGAGTCAGGACAGAGAGAGCATATGCAGTAGCTATATGCATGCTGACAAGCTTGCTGTGACAAGCGGCACCCCACATGCTGATTGTCTATCAAAACATACGCTTGAATTAGCCAAACAGGGTACCTGCCCGCTACAGCCACGCAAGACATTTCATGGCTGAGCTGTCGCCAAAGCACAACATTGCCCTTAGAGAGGTAAGCTTTGCCTCCAAGCTCTTCTAGACCACCATGGCTACACCACCACCACCATTGCTGACTTACCTCTATGTGGGGTGGATTTGAGTGCGCAGCATCAAAGATGCTGTAGCAGTGTCTCATGGTATACAGCCTCCAGATGGTATAGAGCCTCCATGTCTTTCCTTGCACCGCCCACCCTCAGCTTTGCATTAAGCGTACAAAGTCCTGCTCTATTTTCCTTTTGGGGGGATTTTGCCACTCTTTGAAGGTACCTGGAAGCAATTACACAGATGAATGATGAAACCTGAGCTCTTGTTCCCATGTTCCACTCGAGTGAAAAAGATGGAGATACAGCAGCTTGTGTTTGGAGAACTCAGCCTCCAGTTTCCACCACAACTGTGGTGATGTGTTTCTTGGGGAGCAAGAGTGCCAAACCCCTTCAGAGAGCAAGATCACTTTTGTGTAGTACTCTGAAATGAGCTTCAAAGAAAAGGTGTTTTGATGTTATTAGTAAACTCTTCATTGGCAGGTTTTGGTTTTGTTTTTCCTGTTTTTAATAAGCAGCAATTAATAATAATTTAAAAACACTTTCTAATGAATGTTTCTTAGAATAACATGACAAAAAGCCTATCCTTTGAGAGAAATAAATCTATATACCACAACTTCCATGAAATCAAACACTCTGACATACATCCACTATTATGATTAAGGTAAGGACTTCTGAAGTTAAACTCCCCAATGATTAATTCACAAAGTAAAGCAAAGCAAAATTTTGTTTTGCTGTAATTGATGGGGACCTTGAAATGTACATGTAAGGTCTCTTGCAAAGGCTGCACCACCAATGTGGAGATTTTATTCACTTGCCCTCTTCAAAGCCTGTCTAATGCTAAAATTATGCTCCACATTGTCATTTATTAATTTTACTTAGACTAATCAAATAAAATTTTCACTTTGCAACTTTCCAGACATCACAATATGTGGCGTGTCTGAAGTCTGTAAAAAATTCATCAGTCAATGAACTTAGCAGAGCAGAGCAATGTTCACCAGGCAATAACAACATCTGGAAAACTTGCCATAAAACAGCAGTTATCATGCTTTATACACATGCAGACTTAGCTATTACAGTAAGGTTACTTAGCATGTTACATCTTATTTTCTTATCTTTTAGGCCCTTAATACCCTCAGCTTCTGTACTGGGAGCACAGCAACTGCTCTTAACCATTTCTTGTTATCTTTTTCTAGTGTCTGAAACCTATGAAACACTTTCATTGTTTAAGAGCGGTACAGAAAAAGTCAAGTCAAGCTCATGGCTTACTTGAAATCAAAAGCAGAGTGATCGCTACTTGGAGAAGCTAGGATGCAAAGCAGTATGGCAAGAATTCATGGTACCCTGTTCAAACTTCACTAATTCACAGTGTAAAATATGATATAAAATACGGATGAAGTAACTTGTGTTTATATCGCTTTGCTTGGTTAAATGAAAACTTCAAAATACATGGGCCTGCACTATATTAACTGAAAGAAGAAAACCACTACCAAAGATACTAGTTCAAAACTTGTCTTGGGAGTCCACACTCCAGAGCATGAAATGTTTAGTTGTATAAACTGAAAACAAAATTAAGATTTCCAGAAAGAAAACAAAACACCAAACAAAAATTGTTTGTTTTTCCTTATGTATAAGAGAGAGTGATGAAAAATAAGGAAATTTTTGAAACATCTACAGCAGCTGTTTTCACAAGTGTAAAACTTACTAAGTTAAGGATAAGGAGTGTTTTGGGTACTATTTCCCTAGCCCACAGAAAGCAGTTATAGCTATACTTATGCAATCCTAAATATTTGAGAGTTTTACAGATGAGGAACAACTGCACACTGTACGCACAGAGATGACACATTTGAAGTGGAACATGAGAGAAATAACAGCTGCTCACAACTGTGCAGCCGATGTTGAGCTTGGAGAAGTCTATGGAGCACCTCCACCTTCTGGGCCACCAAGCTGGAGACTTGTAGTGGCAACTCATGAGCTACAAATACTAGCAGAGCAGACTAAAACCAGCCTGAAATTCTTATCAGGGAAAGCATTTTGAAGGCATTGTAATGTAGCAGTAATATAATTTTCAACTGTATTACATATTCTATTCCTCAGATTTCCAATGTTACTATACCTGTTTCTATACCAGGTTCTCTTTATACACATGTATTTTGGGAAATAAAAACTACTAGGTCTTTCTCAGAGTTTCAATTCCCTCTTTTTCCTCCCACCCACATCTTTACATCTCCTGGTTTTGCTTAAACATCATGGCTCCAAACAGCAGTAAAATAACTTGTGGAAGGGAAGCAGAGCATTGTAACAGTCTGCTACTAGAATAAGAAAATGAAACATGGAAAGGAGAGGTTGTATGAATCATGCTGAGGTGTGTGACATTTCTTAACTCACAAAAAAAAAACTTTAAAAAAAATTAGTTAATAGCAGCAACCCAACATCGTATAACTCAGACTTCCCTGTGGACAAGTATAAACTATTTGGACCTGCTCTTATCCAGGCTTCTTGTATCTCTATAGACTATAATTTTCTTTACTTTTCTGCAGTCTTCATTGTACTGCAGTAAAGTTACTTTCTAGCATAAAAGAAACTCCAACTAACCATGTGTGTGAGAATGAAAAAAATAATAATAACCAAGGCATTTTGTCCAAATGTGCACCACAACACTGGGAATGCACCAACCTACTTGAACATCTACTAGGTTTCCCAGTAAATAGTTTTAGGAGTTGCTGTCTTCAAGTTATTAAAAGCAATAGAAGCATTTTCATGACAAGCAAGACTGAGCAGTTTGCTTAAATGAACAGGCTTAAAATCTGATTTGAAAGCTGCACTGACCCCAAGTGTGATGGTTGGACGAAAGGAGGGGGGTAGGCAGAAGCAGCCTCCCCCCATACCCATTTCCTAATGCATACTCTGCTCTCAGGCTGCATCTAATAATTATATCGGATTTCGCAAGATTACTTCTTTGCCTGAACAGTTGAATTGCTTATAAAATTAGGAATTAAAGTAGCATTATAAAATAGGCAAACAAGCACCCTCTCTGCCTTTTTGTACACAGGTTATTCTAGGTAGCATCGGTGCTACTGAAATGCCTTATCTTGACGCATTCTTTTCCACTGAAGAAAACCAAAGCATTGAGAAGAAATAGAGACTTTCTAAACCTCTGCCTGAAAATCTTATCACTACTCAACAAGGCTCTCAGGAGTCCCAGAAAGTACAGCAGAGACGAGAAAAAAAGAGAAATAATAGAATCAGTTATGTCTATAACATCTGCCGCAGTAGTTTTGCATAAGCAAACATGATACTCCCCCCTCCAACAGAACAGGTCTAATCTTGACAGCTCAGTGAGTGAAGTCTTGGACCATTGAAATGGATGGGAAAACACATCAGTTTAATGATGCAAGGGTGTCCCCACCCCATGCAGTCTGATAGCCCTTGTGGTCGAGCAGTGGGCTCAACAAATCCAGCAGAAATAGAGTGTCAAAGAGAAATGGTGCATTGGCTGACTGTTTTGTTTTACAAAGTAGACAAAGGATAGTTTTAATAGCTGTACAGTTGTATAAATATGTACGACAGGAAATTAAATTCTGACTCCATCCCCTTATTTGTGTTTTACCCAACAGTAGTAATCCTGTATTCAATGATGAATTCTTAAAAATGTCTCTACTTTTCTTTCTTTTTTTTTTTCCCCAAATAAATGAAAAAAGCACATTCAAGAGAAACGGCTGTGTTATGCCTAGTAATGAAGTATTTATTGCAAAATACATACTCATCCCAAACGTATTCTAGCATATGATTACAGACCATTTGATAATCCAATTCCGAATGCAGTCGATATTTGAAAATTACACACACAATTGCACGGAAAAGACAACAACTGTGTTTAATAGGTAGTTAGTGCAATTACAATAATTTCTCATCCAAGTTACATGTCCAAGTTGATTTTGTGTGTGGCTCTCGGCATTAAACCCACTAGACTCCCACGCCCTTTCCCCCAGCAGCATATGAAGGTCAGCTGCTTTTAACGCTGGAAATTTAGTGAAACAGCTAGGTTTGTTATTGCATTGAAACCAGTTTTAGTCAGGGCAGCTCACTGCTAAATGGCAGGCAGAACAAGCAAATTCAATTAAAATAGCTTTGAGGCAAAAAGACGAGTGTATTAGGAAAATATAAACGGGAATTTAAATGGGCAGTACAAAAGCACAAGCAGGCCATAACACAGCCCTGTCTTTCCCGTTTTTATATGCATGTTTTCCTTCTTAACTACGAAGAGTATTTTTAAATAGGCTACTCCACATCTATATGTTATCTTGGCATACAGTGAGCAGACACAGAATAGCCAGAGTTGTCACTTGTCCTGCCACACCAACTCCTTCTTGTGGGGAACTTGCAAAATGCATGGTCTGGAGTATTCCTTGTTCCCAAACTTAATTTTTGTCCCCTGCTGCAGAGAGAAGGCACACAAGAGCATCTTCTACGCAGGGCAGTGGGCATGCACAGGAGGAGGTGGGCTGGATGCAGGCAGGGTAAGAGCTGTCACCAGCCCCTAAAAGAAGTATAAGGGGCAAAGAGGGACACAGCCCCTACAGCTCCAGGGCTACTCTGCCAGGAGCTTCAGAAATTAGTCTGCAAGTTATTCAGGTCAGCAAAAACACCACCAATATTCCAAGTTTCACACGAATAGCTACATAATCCTTTTTTTTTGTTTGTTTTAAATCACTGCAAGATGCTGCTTCACATGTTGTCCAGGATAACATAATGTTTTCTTGGGCTCGCTCACTCAGGATCAGAGCAGTCCGAGACCTCTTCTTACAGGTTGTTTTATTCTAATGAGTCCTAGAGAAGAACATCACCCATGAGCTGCGCAGCTCCATGCCTCCCCAAGCGCCAGGGTCCTCAGGTCTAGGGCTCATCTGTGCCTTGCTTTGCTATCAATTAATCAAATTCCTTCCCTTCATCAGTGCTTGTGGCACCACGTTTATGTCCCAATTGCAGAACACTATCGAAACGGGGGACAGTCAAACCCATTTTAGTCCGACTAGATACCAGGTAGTTCGACAAGACACAGAAGAGAAGAAAACGAGCGTTTAACATTTAACTACTTCTGTGTCTCTCAAAGGTTTTTGTTTTAAACTCAATTGTGTATGTGTTTTCGTAACATTTACAGGTCTCTTCCAAAAACAGCCTTAAAAATCGGCTTTCAATATGCCTGTTACCACCATAGCTGTGATGTGCAGCTACATCCTTCTGCGCCAGCACTGGGTCATCCAAATTACCAGGACCCATCCAAATTACCGATTCAGTTCAGTTTCTGCGACTCTTCCACAAGTTGGAAAAAAAAAGCGAAGTATTTACTCTTCAAAGCTAACTGAAAACAGGCATTTTCTGAATCAACACTAGCCAACCAAAGTTGTTTGGTTTGGTTTTTGTTTGTTTGTTTGTGTTTTCTTTTCTTAGCATCAAAGAAATGTGTCCTCAAGCACAAGTATTTTACATGCTCAGAACATGCCTACATTTTCCTTCTGGTTTGCAGGATAGTCTTAATAAACAGAAAACTAATGGACTTGGGATGAAGACAGACCTCAGAAGACACTGAATAAAATTTTTTCTGTCATTAGCACCATCTACTATTTGGGTCATATATTTAAAAAAATAAAAATATTTTTCTCTCTCTTTTTTTTCCCCCACCCCCAATTTATTTAACAGTTTTTAGTGATCATTTTCAGGTGTCAGTATGAAAAATGAGAAAGCTTTTTCTATTGATACATAAAAGTAAAGTTATTAATCCTTTTCCTGTAGCATCTCAGAACTCCAGCCAGTGATAAGAGCTAAAACATGCTATACCCTGTCCACATCAACAACAGATAACCCTTGCTTTAGACAGCCAGGATTAAAATTAGCAGCAAGGCTAAAAAATTATTTTGAAACAAACCCACTTTTCATAGAGAATCCAAGCAACTTCACATTTCTTACATGTAATTTTGTTTATGTTGTGTCTAGAGCAAGTGTAACTTGGCAGGAGCGCAATACTCTGCGGACAGATATGGCAGCAGGAGAAAAGATAGCAACTCTAAAAATAAAGGCTCTAACAGTATCATAAGCAGGAGCCAAAATGCAGAAGAAATACGTATTCGCAATCAGTGGCATGAAAGTGATGGTGGAAGCGCATGCTAGTGGGGAAGACCCACTAGGCCTAGGTAAAATTACTCATCACAGTATATTAAATTAATATTAATATTACAGGATTTAGTACTTAAGAAATGTCAAAATTAAGTTGCCTTCTACTGATGCACTATTTCCAACCCCTCTTTTTTTTTTTTTTTTTTCCTCCTGCCAGGAAGGAACTGCTGTCTTATCCAGTGTAAAGGGTGAAGAGTATTTAAGGAATTGAGCTATGGAGACAGAATTATCAATTTCCTCACATGCTTTCCTGTAGTGCTTAACACTGATGAACGAGCACTGCAAGAATAGCCATCAATACTGATAATCACCATCTTTCCAGCCACCATTTTACACAGGAGACTGAGCCACACACATTTAGGTCAAAAGCATCCATCAATTGGGATGCTCAACTTGTGCCACCCAGGGAAGACTGCTTACACCAGCTGGTATCTTCTAGCCCATTCCCAATACCCGTCAGCAACAGCTCATCATTTTTGCACTGTGATTCTCCTGTCTCAGCTCAAACCTCAGAAAAGGGAAAATCCAGTGACAGAGTGTCACTAGGGAGCTCTGGGGGAATGGATAGGACTGAGTGATCAGTCAAGTCCAGTCTCCTATTTTAGATCTTTGTCCTCCATTCTGAGGCTTTCCTTCTGCCCAGTCCCAGCCTTCTCAAGTCATCCAAATCCTCACTCAACACAAAGTTTTCATGCAGTATGGCCTTGCCAAAAAGCCATGCACACTGCCAGGCTAATAGACTTTGCCTGAAAGCATGAGAATAATAAAATTTGAGACAAGACTGTAAAAATACTTGAATACACGTAAAACAACATATTATCCTTTAATTCCAAAAAACAAGATTAAGATAACTTTGGCTTGGGAAAAAACAAATCCCTTCTCTTCCACACCAGGTGAGCCACACACTCCTCTTGAATAAATGGGTTAGCCTCAATAATTTTGAATAATTACGAGTAGGAAAACACCTTCTAAGAGAAACACCAGATTACCAGTCATTCCTCGTAAACATCAACAAAGTTTATAAAGTACAGGATTTTAACCGAATCACTGAATAATTCAAGATGGAAGCAGCCTCTGAAAGTCATCAAGCCCTATCTCTTGCTGAAAGCAGGGTTAACTTCAAAGTTAGACCAGGTTGCTTAAGCATTTGTTCTGTCAAGTTTTGGGTGTCTCCAAGGATCAAAACTTTTCACACTCCCTGGGCAACCTGTGTTGGTATTTGATCATCCTGACTGTTAAATTTGTTTATTTACACCCAGCAGGAATCCTCCTTGCTCCCATGCAGTTTCAAGATGAGTCTGATCCATCTAATCTATAAACCATTCACAAGACGCCCCTTTGATTTTTCTCTTGTCCAGGACAAGCAAAGCCACACTTCCTTCCTCTCTTGGTCCACCATTCTGTCCTTCAAGTCTCCTTGTTCTCTTGTTTGCCCCCATTCTAAGAATAAAAGTGTTTCTTCCATGGGAGCAGGACCCAAAACTGGGCATATAACTCCAGATATAGCCCATCCATGCTGAGTAGGGGTGACTTCTCTTGACATCTGTGGTCTTTTTAATCAACTCTGCCTATGGCTGGCCTTCACTGCTGACTTACGTTCCACCAAAATGACTTGCAGGTCACCCAGCCCGTGCTGTTGCTTCTGCTTATTCCCTCCTCCTTTGCTAAGCTTCACAGGGTTCCCTCCTAGACCACAAATGCAGCTTTTGGTGGTTCCCCCTTGCTAACTCCTCAAAAATTCAATCATTTGCATGGTACTGTGACAGTGAACAAGAATCATTTAACACTTAACAGGAGAAAAAAAGTCTGGAGCATCAAGTCATCTGGCAGGTCCACCCATCCAGACTTCAATCCTGGCATGTCTCTTAACAGCTTGTGTCCAAGCCTAGGATTGAGCCATCTGCTCCTCAGCCAGGGAGATGATAAACCATCCACTGCTGTCAAAGGCAGCCCAAGTAAGGCAAACTCTGCTTCTGAAGCCTTCAACAGAAAAGGTCTCTAAACCACCTTCCTGCAGAAGGAACAGGGTAAGTTTATTCCAGTGTTGCTTCAGGGAGCATTCACTACCCTCACGGGAAGGCACACAAAAATCGGTGCAAACTAGGAAGTAATAAACCAGACACAGAGCGAGGAGGAATGACTAATCTTTTGGAGAATGAGGTGAAGGATGTAGAAATGACAGGTTTCTTTTTTCCCCTCCTCTGAAAAGAGCATCAAGCTGATGGATTATTTTTGAAGGAACATCTTGTTAAAAATGTTGGCAACATCACCAACATTTCAGGTCTACTTAATCAATTAAAACAGCCATCTCCGAAAGAACCAAATTAATATTAGATATGAAAGATTAAGAAAAAGCAGGAAGCTGGAGAAAGGAACAGATTTAGCTGACTCATTCCTCTGAGATTCCTGTTTAATGACACCTTACCCACAATAGAGAGCAAATTGTTTTTCAAGTATAAAGTTCATGGAAGGTAAATCCCTACATCCATCACCACTGAAGCAAGTATTGATGCTAGGATGTTAATTGCCATCTAAGTTCCTATGATATTTAATTGAACTGGTAAGTAACGTGGCTGGCTTCTCCCTCAGAAATGTTATAGTGTGCAGTCCCACACAAAAATAGTTGCTGGTAATCTCAGCTGGGATGTAAGCATCTGCTTTCAGACAAAATACTTTAACCGTGTCCCAGTGTACCTGCTTTGGCCAGCTCTGCTTCCTCCTCATCCTCTGTCCTTTCACAAAGCATGAAAGATCCATGGGGTTTTTCTTGTGTGGTTGCATGGCATATCTAAGCCCTCTACTAGGGCAATGGGAGAAAGAAAAAAGAAAAAGAAACTCCCAGAAGAAACCAGTAACAGCATATGAACCTCATCATCCGTGCTTGACAAATGCTTCTATTGCGCATAAAAAAATAAAGAAAAAAGAAAAATTGCTGTTTGTTAGTAATTCAGCTACAGCTGTGGTTACTGGATTGGATGTTAGGGTCAAAAAGTTTAGTTGCGAAAAATGCAGATCTTGTGCTCGCCGTATGGAGCCACATTCTCATCTGGCACAAGCTGGCAGGGTTCCACATTGACAGCCTGGCTCCCAGTGTAAATGGGCTATAAACACGGTCTTTGCTTCATCTGCGAGGCTTGGGGTATCTTAAATTTGACAGGCACTGAATGAAACTTTACTCTGGGGTTTAGAAGCCAATTATTGAACTGACTTGTTAAATTATGTTTCATTAGCAGCAGGAACATTACAATCACACCCTTTGTTATTTGAGCCTTCAATTTGATTTTGTCAAGACTGTTTTCATCGTTCAATTTTCTACAGTAAATGATTCTGAAAGGTTGTGCAAAGGGCATAAAAAGCGGCAACAGAGTAATGACTTTCTGAGCAGTCAGTTGGGGTGTGGGGGGCAATTTATTTTGTTTTAAAATAACGAAATCAAAGTTTTCTAAGGCTTCTCAGATCAACAGTCCTCAATGACTGCATATTCAGCCAGCATATTCTCAACCCAGAGGTGTAAACCTTGAGGAACACTGCAAGACAAGAAGTTTGCACACCTATTTTGAGGAGCTTTTGAGAGTTGTGATTTGATATACATCACAGTGAAAGAATTAGCAGCTGCCAGCAGAAGAGGAAAAAGAACCAGAAAACAAAGTTTGAATTACTTTTGTAATTCTTCAGCTAGGCATTAAAGAACAAAAAAAAGAAAGGAAGAATAGCTGATTCAAAGTCTGTAAGGAATCACTAGGTTTAAATTTACTTCTGCAGAGAATGAAATCACATCTGGAGCTTATATTACCTTTTTCCACAGAAGCAGAGCATATTCACTTGTGAAATCTTAAACAGCTTGAAATGAAAGACACGTAAAATAAAAAACAGATTCTCATAAAAGATTTCAAAAATAACATCTTTAGGTAACATAGAGACCATGAACCTATGAAACTTATTAAAAATGTTTAACACCCTGCTTATTCATTTCCCAAAATTACTCCGCATATTCTCATATACAATCATTTTATGTTTTCAGCTGTACTTGAGAAGAGCAGCCCTGTGAAAGTTTTAAGCTGTAGGTGCCCAGATTGGCTGATGTACTTCAAGACTGGAGGATTACAGTGTGCTCTGAGCACAGCCGCGGCTTGGGAAGCTGTCAGGAACAAGAAGAAATGCAGCTGCCCAGTTACCATGTGGAATTTCAGATCACACCACTCATCACTGAAGGTAAAGATTCATGACATTTGTGTTGAGGTGAAGTATACTCTTAAAAAAAAATACAAGGGCTTATTTGTCCTGGCTGATCTGCATTTATTCCCTCCATTGATGTCAGCAGTAAAAGGAAGGATTTAGGTAGAATAAAAAATAATGAAAAAAAAAAAGTGCATTGTAGTACAGTTGCAGTTCCCATGAAAACCAAAAAAAGGTCTGAAGACCTTTGCTGCCACCTCCCTCCCTTAGGGGCAAGAAAACCCAACCCAACCCTTTATTTCTCACTTTAGTTTGAAATTTATAGAATGCGCAGCAAAATAAGGTCCTGCTCAATGACTGAAATTTATGAGGCAGTTGAAAAACCTCTGCAGGTGCCAGACAACCCATGAAGCTCCCACATACTTTGAGAGGCCCTGGGGCAACCTGGTCATCACATGAGAACCTCTGCCAGTTTTGTAAACGTGTGTTTCTCACAAGCATCATGGCCGCACATCTGAGGAAGGCTTCGGTGTCAGTGGACAAAAGGTGTCTTCTGCATCCCACATTAGATAGAGCCACATAATCACATGAAACACAGTATATTTTAAGCAAGTTAATGTTACTGATTTATGGAGATGCCGCCCTCAGATCTGAAGCACAGCAGGTTCGTACATTATCCCTCTTGCAGCCCAGGGAGCCTGGAGGACTATTCCACCTCACCAAAGCCATCTCCATATTTCCCAAGTCCTTTCTAACCCACAAAGTATGTAAAATACCTTGCTTTCTAGTATTACAAGCATGATTTAGCTCTTGTCTATGCAAAACCAAACAGGCAAAGAGCTCTGCAATTACTAAGAACAGAAATAACCCAACCCTACTCACCAGTGGCATCTACAGAGTGAAAAACTCAAGGTGATCCCTTTAGACACTTTCTGCCCATTCCTCTTAATGTGTTTGGTAAAAACATCGTATGCATTGTACAGAGCAAGCAGTCAGTCCAGAAAAGTCTACGTGCAAAATTGAATAAACCAGAAGTACAACATCACCTAACTCATTACAGCGTTACAGAAATGGGGGAAACATTTATATATAGGAAAACGTATTTTTAAAAAGTACTTGGAAAAGAACATGCAGTAACCATGGCCATCAGCACAGCTCTTTCATATTTATTTTCCTACAGAAATCTTACTAGCAGCCTGTCAGCAAAATTCACTTTACTATATTAATTCATCACTTATTTGTGGTATGTATAAAGGTGAGAAACAAAAGTGATTTAACTCTTAAAGCAGACTACAGAAGACGACCGCCACATAATTTATGTTACTACTTTTAAAGTACACTCCTCATATCTTGCAATCAATTTTATCTTATTTTCCCATTTCCCTTTCCAAAATGGATGGATGGGTATAATTTATCAATATCACAGAAATTACAATTGTAATCTATTTTCTTTGAAAAAAAATAAAGAAAAAAAAAGAAAGCACATTTAAATTTTTCCCAAAGTTTCAACAGTGCCAGACAGCACAAGCCAGTGACCAGAGCTATCACAGCAGTGCAGGTTTTGAAGATCTGCACCAAAACAGCTGGAATGCAAAAGCCTTGCCTGTGGCCAGCTGGCTGTCAAAGGGTGACTGATTACTTACTGAACCAAACTGCAGGAATAACCAATTTTGAGGTGATTGGTTTTATTTTAAATCTCGATTACAGTTCTAAACACCCACCCTTAACATGAGCCTGGTATTGCTGTAAAAGACTTCATTAGGATTTGCGCTTCCTTAGACAAAACCAGTCAGTCTTGCCTGTGTAAAGAGAGCTGCACTGTGCCAGGACATGGGCTAAACCCACGATTAAACCTGAGCCTCTTGCCACCTTGACTGGCAAACAGAATTTAGCACAACAGAAGTAGTGAGAAAAGCCTTCGTCTCGGCAACCCATGGAGCTGACCCACAGATACCTTTGCTCCACTCGCATGCAATGACCCATCCCTATATGCACAGCCAGGGCCCAGTGGTGGAGGATATGACATTTTTTATTAGTCTTTAATGTTTATTTTACTACCCGCCCATGCAAATATAGCCTCCCAGATTGTATCTCATCAAATACATAATGAGCCAAATTGTTCTCTACTACTGTAAATCGGTGAAGGTCCATTGATCTCATTAGAGAAGAGCAATTTACACTTGCAAGGAGGGTGGGTGACTCTTTCTAAATGAGGAAAGAGAATCAAAACCTTAATCCTGGGAAGCCTAATTCAGGAACAAAATGCATACAGACAAACCGCTGCCTTTTTTTAATCTGAACAGCTATATTTATTCCAAGTATTCACAGTAAAGAGTTCAATATTTTTTAAAACAACTTCCGAGACTTTGACCACTCTCTGCAGTGTTTGCAGAGTTGAATAAAGGCAGCTTCCCTCCTCTGCAAAGCCACCAGCACCTGGGACTAGCCTGGCATTTCTAAAGCATTCCCCCCTCCATTCCTGAGTGACTGCAGCCAGGGCCACCAACCACCAGCTGCCCCATTCACCCTCTCCTCGGTAGCCACCATAGGTGACATCCGCCAAAAGCAACACAGAAACCTGAGCAGTACCTCTGCTAATGTAATTGCCAGAGCATCCGGTGGACTCTGTGCCTGTGTTTTATAAATCTGGGGCAGGAGGTAAGAATCAGAAGAGAATAAGAGACTAATCACTCTGCCATGCATTGCCTTAAATAAACTTAAATAAAAATGGGAGGAAGGAATACTTTAAAAACTAAACATCAGTGGACCTTACTCTATGAACTGATGATTTGTTTATGTTTCTTCTTGGTATAACAAATGTCTTGCTACAATATAGGCTTGGTAGGAAAACTCATTTCAACATGAAGTTACAGAAACTGCTTGTAAGTGAACAAAGATAAACCAGAAAGTTACTTATTTGTGCATTGTACATTAATCACTTTCAAGCATGAGAATCTAAAGGCATCATTTGTTAATTAATGTAATGAGGAACTATTCCTATTGAATATGATTTATTATTTAGTATACACAGACAGTCTTATTATGGAAACTTCTAAACAAGCTCAGTAGAAGTTACTTAGTTCTAGTACACAGCATGACATTAAAACAAAAAAAATAAATATACAAAATGGCTTAAGTAGGCAAAATGCAGCTTATTTGGCAGAAGTAACTTTTCACATATAATATTTTCAAAAATTCCTTGTACAGCTGCTTTTGGCAGCAATCCTCCCAGATGGATGAGCTTGCTCTGCTGGGCAAGAGGCCACGGACATCACCCAGGATCCTATGGATCTCTGGGGACATGATTCTGGGAAAATCAACAGCAAACTGAGATTGTTTCCTTAAATGTCTTGTGCTGCTCTAATGTTCTCCCATCGATTGCTGCTGCTCTGACCACCAGGCTCTGCTGAACTCTTACCTTCTGAGAGACCCACAGAAAGGGACAGGATGTCCCTCAGCTCAGTACCGAGTAAACCCACTCCAAAGGGAGAGGAACGCCCTTCTCACAATTCTCTAGCTAATAATAATAATAATAAATAAATCAATAAATCAGTGGACTCAAAGCACACCATCCCAGATGGGGAAAGCATATGGAAGAAGCTGCAAAGACTGTGCAGAAAAGCTGTGAAGCAAAGATCTCTCTCTGCCCTGGTGCAGGAGCCCAGCCTCCTGCTGTTGAATGTAAGCATGTTTGGATTTGATTAATAACTGCAAAATGCTATTCACTCCTATGCAAGAGCCTGCTCACATTTTATTACTTCCACTATCAGTTGGAGGTATGACACTGCACAAAGGAGCAGCATTCACATCCCTCCCAAACACAGCTTCAAGGCAGGGTTCCCAACTGAGGCGCAGGACCTCAGAGTTGGTTCCCAAGTCACAGCAGGGCAGGTGAGAGAAGCCCATGGATGGCCAGCAAGCCCGTAACCAGCAGCCACTGCTTTTCTCTGGGTGTCACCACAAGAAGAGAGCTTTAATGAAAATAAAAAGCTCACAAGAGCCATTCCTCAAGTGTGAGGTACTGTTCTGAAAACGTGACAGCTATTAAAAGTCCTTTTCTGGCTATATTTTATACAGAAGCCAGGAGAAAGGACAATCTAGATAAGGGCAGCAGGCAAGAATTTTTTTGTTTGTTTGTTTAATGGAGGAAAAGAAGAACAAAGAAGGGATGAGGGCTACCCAGCATTTTATCAGCTGTCATTCTGGAAGAAATCTCCAAGTGAAAGTAGAGGCAAAGCAGCGAAAGGGAGGGAAGGAGCCAGACCATGAACCCAAGACAGCGATGGCAGGAAGAGGCAAGGGAAGGATGTGCTTACGCTGGACCAGCAGAGCTCTAAGCTAAAAACATGACACACTAGGAGAAGGAAAGAATTAATACCTCCTGAAAAGTCAAAATGGTTGTGCACTTTCTGTCAGACACAGTCTGCAGCATGTTAGTGTCATTCTTTTCCGTGATCAAAATAAAACCTGGGCTATCACTGGGCTTAGAAAGAACATTTCCAGAAGGAACTGACATGGGAGAAAGCAGCAGCACTTCATGGGGAGGTGGAAGGGGAGGAGGTTTTCATTAGCTGGGATGTATTTGTTCAATACATGAGGAGATCCTCACATTGGCTGGCCAAAGTACAATTCATACTGCAAAGCATAGTGCCCTACCATGGATGAAAAATGCATTTATCTAACAAGTTACATATGCAAAAGAAAAATAGTTAAACCACTGTGCTTCAGTGCATTCCTATTCAAAAGTTAAGAGAAATTTGATATAATGAAAAAAATATTTACAGAATAAATGTGGCGAGTCAAAAACCTAAGGATTATTTTGTGTCCAGATATAAGAAGAAATCTAACTGTGCTAAAATGAATTAATTAAAACTTCTTCCAGTAAATACGAACATTTGGAAAGTACAAATTAGTAGCTAAAAATGTTAACATTATTCCAATGATTTCCTTCACTCCATGAGACATCATCTACATATCTAATGTTGGCATCAGACATTCATTAGGGGCAGGGAACATTTTGTAGAGGTTAAACAGCAAAAGTTGTCCTTGGTGACCACTCTTGATAGTGCTAGCAAGCCAGATGGCTCCACTTCTGGGATACTTTGAAGCCAATTCTCAGCCTAAAACCATAAGAAGTTGCAAGGCTTTCAAATGAAAGTTTCTTAGACCCTTTTTAAAAAATTTTAAATCAATTCAAAAGAGCCATTCTAGTAAGGTATCCAAACAGAAACAAGCTTTTAGTGCTGCTCCTGGGGTCCTGTGCCTTGCATTTCTCGGCAACATTTCTCAGAGCATCTCAAACTCCTTTTTGGTCTCAATCAGAAAGTTTCAATGGGTCTGCAGTCCTCCATTTCAGCTTCAGGAGAGCCACAAAACTCAGAGCAGGAGCAAAAGGAAATGCACTGGTAACCACAAACACAGGATTTAAATTAGAAAAAGGGGGATTCATGGGAAGAATGGGAAACACAGGAAACCATCTGGCCACTTGCCCATCTGTGCTGAGAGCCACTAGGCTCATCAGTCCTGCAGCACACAACAGAGTAACAGGAGGGCACGGGAGGACAGCAAGAGCTGGATGTGGCTGTGAGGCACCAAGCATGACAGCAAGCAGGGTCAAAGGCAGTTCATCATTTAGGGAAGGAAGCAGGAGAGATATGTCTGCAGCAGGGTGGGAAAAAGGCATCCCAGTGCTGTGACAAGGCGAGGGGAGGCAAAGCCACGATGGGACTTCCGGGGGGAATACCCTGCCGGGGAGCCACGGGTGTGCTGCAGGGGAGAGACTGCCATTGGCAATAAACGGGTTCCCAGTTTCTATCTCATTTCCCTTTTCTAACAGTACAATAGTTGGTTCAAAGATTTTTCTTTCTCTCTCTCATCTTTTTTTTTTTTTTTTTGCACCAAGCAGTAGAACTTAATTAGAAGCAATATTTCTGCAAGAAGGGCTTGGGATATAATCCAACAAACAATTATAAATCTGCTTAACTTCAAGCACTTAAGGGGTCCTTTTGACATTAATGAGGCTACTCACATAGCCTGTCTTAAGCCAATGCAGACTGTGTGTATAAACATTGCCCAGTTTAACTTTTAATTGGATGATGGCCCCTGCATCTTCTGCTTTACCTCCAGACTGTGACCCCTATTTATGCACACACCCTTCTCCCATCCACATTCTTGCCAGCAGGCTTCAGGTAAAAAGATTTTTTTGTTGTTGTTGTTGTTTGTTTTTTTTAATATTATTATTAAACTGGAAACGCTGCAGCAAGCCATTTTAACAGTATACAGCATAGTACCACTGTAACATCAGGCACACTAAATTTCAAAAGCAAAGTCATCTAAGTCATACTATAACACACGTAAAAAGTTATGGGTCAGGCTAATCTGAGATGTAGTGCAGTCAAAGATTTTACAGGGAACTTCTCCTTTGTAAAGTAACAAAAAGTTTATTTTCTCTCAACAAAAAAATGGTAGATATTAGGACTTAATACAGTACAGAAAAAAGTTAAGTGATTCCTCCACACAGTAAGTCCTTTTTTAGAACATTGTCAGGTATTTAATGCTTTTTTTCTCCCGTCTCTTTTTCCAGAAAATAAAATTCCAGCATATTTCAGAACTGACGTTGAAGTCCTCATTTCCAAAAATCCCAGAAGTGATGGTTTATTTTCTATTAAAAAACACTCGGCACGTTATAGTACAGCAGGTGAAATAAGCCAGACCAGGAGGCAAAAGGATTCTAGTCCAGCGCAGGGCTGGTACTGAACAGTTCCTGGCAGCTTTATAAATAACCTTTGGTGACAATAATATCTCAAATATCTCACTCAAAGCATCATCATTTATCAATACTTCATTATTCCTGCTCTGATTGAGCTAGTTTGATGTAATGACAAAATTGATCTTTAAATATGCAAAACTGTGATTATTGCACTTTTCTGAGAAGCAATTTTTTTATATTTTTTCCTAGTACTGATAACATTTACATTTTCCTTTGGAAGAAAAAGATTTGTCTTCATCACTTCTGTTTGCAATTTGCTTTATTTTATCTCTTTCAATGTTGAGCACAGCAAGGAAGAAATATTTGCATGCTAATGTAAATCAAAGCGCAAAAGCAATCAAATCAAACAAAAAGTAAAATCATCTCTGGAATTAATGAAATTCTTCCTCCCCTCTTACATCACTAATGCAGCACCTTCTTTTCCTCACTTATTGACCAGCTGACAATTCTTCTCGTAACCAGAATTATCAAGAAAAACAAATCTTCAGGAATTCAACACTGTATTGTGCATTCTAAAAATACATGAGTTATAAAACATTTTTGTTGTTATGTTAGAACATGTATGCTTTAACTGATAAATTAAGATAATATCCTAGTTTTTCTAGAATCAAGAACTTTCAGGTAGGTGTTGTCCTTTTATAACCTCAGAGCAAATCAGAAATTTAGGTGAGGAAGGAAAAAAACCACATTATAAATGTGTATTCTTGCACAGTCCAGTCTGATCTAGTTTTATATTGCTATTTACACAGCAATCGGATCACAAATTACTCCGACTAACCTCATACCTAGTTTTGTAAGGAGAAATAGCTGCAAACACACACAGGCTTCAAGCACAACAGATGCCTTCTGCAAGGGCAGGGGCAGTCTGGTAAAGCAAGCTCAGAAAGCCTGGATTACACCTAACCTCTAAAGTGCACCACAGGCAGAGCAGTATTTTTTGGCCATTGCATTACAAAGTATGTCAGAATGCGTTCTTCTTGATTTTATAACAGAATGAACCCCAAGTGATTTTAATGGTGGGTATTCAGCTTTAATAAAGCTATTTCAGATTAGGTATTAAGTTGTATAACTTGTGTCTTCAGACTGGGCAATTTCATTACTTTCTCCTTTAAAAAGTGGCTTTAATAACTAAGCTTTTAAACTGTTTTCCCCATAATAAATAAATGAAGCTAAAAGGCACTTGTCAGCACTGAAGCCCTGGATCCAGTCCCACAGTGGACATTAAGGATACAGATTAGATCAAGCCAACAAAACACTTAAAGCAAAGTTTTTCCCTATTAGCTATAGTAATTTTAAAATTGAGATTCAGTAATACAATTTTAACGCCAGGTGAATGAGGTCAGACAAAGAAGAAATTACATCAGCGACAAGCAGCAAATTATTTCCAATTTCATGTCTACAAATTAGAGCAAGTTTTTCTTCACAAACCACTAATGTCTCTATAAGCATAGAGGAAACTCGCCGAACTTGTGAGAACAGAGCTAAAATACAATTGTGTTTGTTATTTCTTTAGGGCACGTTAAGAAGAAAGTGTGTTATCAGACCCATCTCTTCCCCAAGTAAAGAAATCATTTACTGACAAAAGCAACAGTTTAGGCTGTGAAACCAATCCTCTCAATTTCAGGACAATGAAGTTGCCTTCCCGATATCCCTTCCGCTAGTTTAAATGAACATCCTTCTAGCAGCAAGTTTCTGGCTCATAAATTTCCGGTGTCACATGCTGTGGTGGCACAGACCCAGCAGGTCGTGTGGCCACGCTCAAAGACGCCTAATGGCTGAAGACACCAGCCCTCGGCAGAGGGAGAAAGAAGTTCAAGTCAGGTGACCAAAACCAATGCAAAACTATAAAGCACCAGTTAGGTCTGGCTCCCGAACCAGCAGGCTTAGGTTTGGATGGGGGAAAAAAAGAGAAGAAAGTGTGAGAGAGGTGAATATACATCCACTGCGACACAGGAGCTGCCTTCACCACACAGAGGAGCACACTATACCATGATCTACCCTCCTCATGCAAGAAATATAGATCTAAATTAAGGATCTTGTCATCTTAACACCCTTAATCTAGTTAGTTGATGCATTAGCAAATTTTCTCTCTCTCATAATACACTGCCTAGCCCTGCAATCAGCTGATGCCAACTGCCTACCCTTATTACTTATTTCCACAGTACATTTCATATTGGCTACCTCTACCATAAAAAGGAAACATGTAGATGGCTAATAAATGGTCTTATACCTTAATTTTACTTGGAGATACTGAGTCCAATAAGATCATCGAGTTCAACCATCAATCCAGCCCTACTAAGTTCACCACTAGATCATGTCCCTAAGCACAACATCTACTTATCTTTTAAACACTTCCAGGGATAGTGACTCAACCATAATATTCCACCTCTTTTTTTTTTTTCCTACTCTGCATTTATAGCTTTCTTTTCCTTTCAGGTTTAAATAGGCCAGGACTAATTACATCTTCGTGACCTGCAGTACTTGAAACAATGAATCATTTCTGCTCTTTTCCACTCTTTGTCTTTATTTTAGCACTTTCCTCCTCTAACAGGGCAACAGAAGTGATCAGAAAGCCCCAGACCAGAATTCCATGTGTCAGAACCACCTTTCCAACCTCATGTTCTCAAGACTTCATTTGCTTTCCTTTTTAATTGCTGCCATAAATTCTACATCAGCTCTCCCAAGTACACCAAAGCATCTCTCTTCTAGATTATCCTCAACTTCGCCATTTTGCAGTGCAGATGGACTATTTGGCATTTGCTTTGTCACATTAGGGTCTTCTACACTCAGCAGAGGGACTTTGTGTACACAGCAGCACGCATTATTTACAGGCTTCCCCTGGTGTCACCACTCCCTCACCTACAGTTCAGCCTTTCTGAGGTTCCTTCCTCTTTCATCAAACTTTATCACAAACGATCTTGGACCCAACTGGGAGGCATTGGTGTAGCTCTGCTGCAGGGTCATGCTGGGAGACAGGGACAACTCTTTGGAGACCCTCTCTTCCCTGCCAGCATCAAACCAAACCATCATCCTTGGCCATGAGACACCACCACCACAATCACAAATAGTGCTAGACATGGCAAGCACAGGTTCAAATCCCACCTCTTGCAGATTCAAAGCAAGAACGTGACTGAGTTGGCCCATCCCATTATCTGATGGGTGACAACAGAAACCACCTGTAAGACCCTCTGTGGTCAATTTTAGCCTCAGCTATAAGTATGGTGTGGGTTATCATGCAAACCAGTTTGTGTATGGTGCAGTGCTTGAATTGACAACAACGTACTATCAGGCGCTCAAAAAAATTATATTGCTTTGTCTTTTCAAACTATAGTTTTACAAATAAGCTTTAAAGGCATAGCAGCAGTCAAGATTTGGATCAAATTCAATTTTGTTTAAAGAGAGAAAAGGCTTTTTACAGAATGTAAAGGCAATGGAGGTATTTCCAAGCTTCGCTTAGAAACTGCAGTGTAACCACTGTTTCTAAACCAGTAATAAAATAAGAAAAAAACCCAACACAACATACCTAGTGACCTACTGGATCACTGTAAGATCCAGAGGCCTCAAATGACAGCAATTAACGTTTGCTTTCATCGTCCATGCTAGGAAAAAACTAGAAAGTGAATAACATGGAAAATAAGCAGGCTTTAATAATTTGTTATTTTAAACTTAAAAAAAAAACAAAACACACAAAAATCAACAGATAAAGAAACAGATTTTGCCTACAGAAGACAGTATTTAATGTCCATCAGGCCCAAGTGGCAGGTCCACCCCAACACTACTATCTCAGCAGGATTGAGAGATCAAGTTTATACCTGTATGGGACTGGAAAATCGGAGGATGCCAGCTACACCAGTGTCTCAAAAGAAAAAAAATAATAATTTATGAGAGCTGTCAAGTAAGTTTGTGCACGTACACATACTTAAACACCCCCACACGACTGCTGGCTGCCTTCCCAAGCCAAGTGAAACAAGCACAACCCAACACTGGGAGGCTCTGGGGCCATGCTCCGGGCTCAGCAAGGCCATCCTATGCCCAGCGGGGCTTCACTGCTGACATCCTACTTCCACAGGTTCCCTCTCCGGCCACCACTCCTGACCCTTTCCCCCCATGCTGTGGACACATGGGTGCCCTGGCACCCTGCCACAATGGCTCTCCATAACCATCTCAGCACCAGATGGTTCCCATTAACTCAGCTCACAAGTGTCAACTGGAAAGTCCAGGCCCCAAATATTTTACAGATGAAACAATAATGGGCTCTTTGCCAATGACACGGAATCAGATCCCAGCCCCTGCTCCGGTGACGGGTGGAAAGCAAGCCAAGAGCTGTCTTGGGACCTAAGCTGGGGATCTCCTCTACCTTTGCAAGGGGCAGGCAGCTCTGCAGCTCTCCGGAGGCCAGCCCTCAAGGTAAGGGACCACGGGGGCAAGTCACACAACCCCACCGCGCCTTTGAGTAGTGAGAAAAGGTCTCCAACAATCCCACACAGGCAGGGGAGGGCAGGCAGCAGAGGGTTGGTGGCTCAGGCATGCAGCCACACTTGGCGCAGGCACAGGGCCTGCATGTCTCTTTCCCCATCAGTCTCAAAGTGTGGCTGCAAGGTGTCAGAGAGCTCAGGCTAAAAGCTTGTTAAAATGGCCTCAAATCTCTCTTTAACCAGAGAGAAAAAACACACCCAGTCAAAACCCCACTGTACTGATAATTAAATATAGTCCTCAGATAACCTGGGTTTTTTCTCACTGCAGATGTGCTGCTGTGCACTCCTGACTAAACCTTTCCATGTCTCCACTTCTTCAGGTTGGAATATAAAAGTAGCAGAGAAGGCAAATCTGCATTCAGTCTTAAGTATTTCGACTTTCTCAGCCTGATCCAGTTTCAACAAAAAATAGAAGTTGCTTAGATGAATTAACACCACCTTGAACACAATTTTTTTCCTCTTCATGCTTCTTGTCTGTTTCACAGCACTATTAATCATCAGGGCAGTGGAGACATGAGACAATAACTATCAAATACTTTTCTATTTTAGTTTCAATTAGGTCAAAAAGTGATGTCCCTTTTAATAAAAATAAATAATGAAGTAACCTTTATAAGAGGATTAAGTATTACAAAAACTGAAAAATTAAGAAAACAGTATAAATCAAGAACAGAACGCACATGCTTCTTTAGAGAAGCATTACATATTGGAAAATTATTCTATTGACTGGATATTAATATTCAGCACACATTTCAAAATTCATTACTTCTCAAAGAGCTTCACAATTAGCTTTCTAATTCTGATTTTATAAACTAGGATTCTGGTTTCTAACATGCCACATCAAATAGTGTGAAAGTATACATAGGAACCATATACAAAATACTTCAGGATCACATTATTGCCATGCTGGTTTAATTGCTTTTTAGCTGTGTGCCATTTCATAAAAGGATTATTTTAGCTTCAAGTGCATATGCAAGACAGACGCAGTGTTTCAGGTTGCCATTCGCATACTGACCGTATCGAGAAACATCTCATTCTAGATAATCATCAACAAAAGCAATGCCTATCACAATTCCTCCTCAATGTCCTTTACCCACACACTGCAAGGGCATTCAAGAAAAAGGAACCGGAGTCCAACCTTTAATTTAAACACTAGATGGAGCCCACTTCCCAGGACTGAAAAACGAAAGCTCTCCTTGCACCAAATTCTTACCAGCCCAGTGTGATATCTGGTCATGCATAAACATGACAGGACTCAAACAGCTGTGGTGACTGGCGTTACTGCAAAAGCATATACTGGCCAGCAATTATAACTCTGCATAAAGAGACAGGCTCTAATACTGGGCAACTGCAAAAGAATTTACATCCCTCTACAGATATATTAGCTTGGTTTAAAAGACCCATAATATGTGGATAAACTAGGCACATATAGATTTTCAAAGTACTATATGACAAATGTAATGCTGCAGTGAGAGAACTACGACTGAATTTGATATGTCATTTGACAATTAACTCTACTGATTTTGATGATACGAGAGTTTTGCACACAAATTTATATTAAATAGGAAGAACCCTTTTTCAGGTAGTTTGAATTAGTTCTAACAAGAAAGCTCAGTTGTGGTGTTTGATAAAATGCCATCTCTCTCAAATGAAACATACCACACATTTAACTAGAGATAAGTGAGCTTGCGTGTTAAAAACGGGATACACCACCACCAAACCTCAGTACAACTATTCTGGTGAGAAAAAAAAACAACAAACAACAAAAACAAACAAACAAGCCAGGTTGCCAGGATACAACTTCAGTGGCCCACAGTTACTGGATAAATCCATTTAGCTCAGGCTCCACCACAGACAACTGCCACTTCTGCAGTATTTCGGCCACACTCTGGAGTGGCTTCACAATTCAAAGGGCAGGCAGAAATTGCAGGCAGACAACCCTTGGCCTTCCCTTCACTTGCTGAAGGACGTGCTCACTGGAACAGCAAAAAGCCAAGCAGACAATAAAGTTGTGCAAAGCCTGACACGACTCCCAGCAATGCAATTCTGCTGACAGACGAGCTACTGCTGATTGCTTTAACCTTTGCTCAGCCCAGGCCAGTGCCTTCACCTAAACTCTTCTCCTAACAAACCTATGGTAATAGCTTCATCAAGGTTACGATAAGCATGGAGGCAGCCAGCTTTCCCACAGAAGACTACCTTTTGCTCACAAACAGCCATCCCTCCTGCTCAAACAAAATTACCCACAGTAACCCAGCTCGCCTCAGGACATCTTCTGACTTGCCTGGTAGGAGAGATGAGGAAGTTGTTACTAACCACCAAATTAGAACCTAATGGCAATTTCCAGAAGGAAAAATACAGTCTATGAAGAAAGGTACAAGTTTTCCCTTATGGACCTTGCTCACTCCTTGTTTCTGTGAAAGACCTAATACATTTTCTTGGTCCCACATCCATACATTAGTAGTGGGCAAGTTATGGCTGGACTCAAAGATCTTAAATGATCTTTGGTCTTCCAACCAAATGCTTCTATGATTCTATCCCTGTGGATGAAAGCTAGTCTTCAGGGTCTCATAGATCACTGTTGTGATGCTTTGCAACCAAGCAAAGGTCTTCAAATGCAAGATATGCTGCTAGGAGTTGGTGGCTCGTACCTACTCACACATGGTGCTGACTCCACCAAGGAGCAGGCACAGGACGATGCTCACATCTACCAAGGCTGTTTGACAGATCTGGGAGCAAACACACTGCTGTCATAAAAGCAACAGGGCTTTCCAGCTGTAGCAAGCATACAGCCAGCTCAGACGTTAATACTTCTGTTTATGAATATCCTGGTTTAGTCCTAGGACATTATGTATGTTTTCCAATATATCAGAATGGACCATGTACTTGCTCTCAGATGGGCAGACTGATTTGTGTTTTGGTTTCATTTCATTATTTGTTGTTTTGTTGTTTGCTTTTTTAAACAGTGGGCATAGCAAGCACCTAACATTTCCTTTAAAAGCAAATCTGAAAATAATTAGCATTTGTTTGGCACTTGACCTAAAACCATCTGGGAGAATATGCCCATTTACTTCCACAGGCCTTTGGTTCAATAAAACAGGAACTTGATTAGCAGGAAGAGTATCTCACCAACCGCACAAATTAAGTGTCAGCAAAAGGAGGAGACAATCAAAGTACCAGCCACAGTTGCAGGTTTGACTAAATAGTAATGTTTAACTACTTCCTTATCACAATCTTCCTGTACAACTATAATTTAGGAACCTTTGCCACTGTAATTTTCTCTGCTTCATTTTCTTTACTGCTATGCTTTTATGTGTCAGACTAAATACTTGTTCATCAGCACTATTATCCACGCAACAACTGAAAATGAACAGCTATAGGAAAAAAACAGAAAAGAAGAAATACAAAGGCTTTGCATGAGTATAAAAGAAAATAAAATAAAAGGCAAATTACCCAGTGTAGTATTCAAGGCTGGAGGAAAAGTGGACATAAAGTCACCATAGTTACACTAACGTAACTCTGAAGACAGTCACCATGCATGCACATGGAGCAGCGCTGTTACAGTCAAAGTAAAGTTAAGGTTAAAATCTAAAGCTTTTAGTTTCTTGCAGCAATAATCCTGATGGATTTCAGCCTCTGAACATGGAAGGGATGAGACACAGTGGCCTCGCTGGGACCTCACCCACTGACCGCATCCCATCCCATCCCAGCTGGGGCACAACAGGCAAGAACGGCAGCTCACTTGCTATGTGGGTGGAAGTAGATGGGATAGTGGTGAAAAAAAAAAAGTTGCAGAAGTAAGTGAAAGCCTTTGAAATCCCACTTGGAGTTACTAACTGTTGCTTTTCACATTCACCTGTATTGCCTACAAACACACAGGAGGAAAGCCAATCCATAAATTAAACTAAATCCCTTCCAAGAGGAACAAAAACCAAGCCAACAAAACTAGCAATACGACAGAAAAACTGAAATATGGTTAAACGCTTAAATTCATTTACTCATGCATTCATAAGCACTACACTACTAATAGGGCATTTTGTACATTTTATGTTTGTTTTCAAGCATTTGCTGGACTAACTCCAATGTTGCAAACCATCTTCCCAAAAATACAAAGGATTACTCAGGGTTTCTCTAAACCATTAGCAGTCCTTTGCTTCTCCAGTGCTGCTGTGGTCATCTCTGACCCATCCATACTCTTCACAAGATCACTTACTTCACCCTGCAAGGTTGCCTTGGTAGCTTGACCCCCTTCTCTTTTCCCACCACTCCCCTCCTCTACAGTCAGAGCTCTCCAGGGCTTCACGTCACTATCCGTCAGCTCCTACCTCACATTGGGCAGCTCAGTCCCATTCAGTGCAATCTGCCACAGGTTTTAACCTGCCTCCTATTTGCACAAGGACTGGGAATAGTCATAGCCAAATTAAAACAAAAGACAACCAGAACCCAACTAAGCAAAAAGTACCTCGAAGACTGGAAGCCTTCTACACGAAGAATCTAGTTCTCCTAAAGTTTGCTCCCATGAGGTGAGGTTTGTTAGCTGATATAAATGAAAGTCAACTGAGTCTTTCCAAAATTCTGGAAACTAGTGATACAGCTACTGTTGGTGTAAAACAAATAGCACACAGTTCCCTCAGAAGCAGTAAGTGGCAAGTTTTAATTGCTTTGTGCAATTAAAAACCAAAACCAACAAACATTCAGAGACAGCCCTGGACAGCAGCACTCCAGAAGGAGCCCAGCCAGATGCTGCATTCCTCCTCCCACTACAACAGCCACCACCAGGCTTGCTCTTATCACATCATCTTCCATGACCCTGCGTCTTTTCCAAGCAGAAAGGCCCCTCTAAATTCAAGTGGTTTTTAACTGATCACAGGATAATGCAGGCCAGGAGGGATCTCACGTGGTCTCTGGTCCAGGCTCCTGCTCCAAGCAGGGTCAGCTGTGAGATCCAACCAGGTTGTTCAGGGCTTTGTCCAGTTGGGTCTTGGAAACTCCCAAGGATGGAGACTGTACAGACCCCTTTGTTGACCTGTGTCCCTGCCTGGTCAGCTGTTCGCAGGATGAAAAAGCTTCTCCCTGTAACCAATGTGAACCTCTCTTGTTTCAACTGGTGCCCAGTGTCTCTCGGCCTTCCACCATGCACCACTGGGAAATGCCTAGGGAGACACGAGCTCTACTCTTTTAGTGAAAAGAAAGGAAATAATTCCTTATACTTCTAGCTCTGATATTTATCTGTTTATGCAAAGTATGCTCTAAAGTATGCTCTGCTCCTTGATTCAGATTACTGTTTCAGGTTTTAACTTTGCTAACTGCATTTGCCAAAAATTCAAATATAACCAAATCAGAGCTAAAGTGAAAAATAAATCTAAGAATAAAACTTGGGTGGAAATTCTCATCCATGTGATCACATCAAAACTCCCCTGATGTGCCATGGTGATGGCAGCACTTCAGCACTCATATTACTGCATTTACAGGCATCGAAGTGGCATCTCTTAATATAGGTGCAACAGAAGAGCCAATTACACGTGTACATTTACAGAATAGGCAAAAAAAAGCAAGACACATGCTGAAGCAAAAGCCAGGAGGAACGTACTCTGCTAGTTTTCATACTCAAAGGGTTTTTGGGTAGTGCATACATCAGAGTAAATATGCATTACTTCTGTTCCTGGGCACAGGAGCTATTACTCTCTAAGGCTGATCAAGGCCTTAGATGTGCCTGCTAAGCGGCAACAAAAAGCGGCAGCCGTCCACTTACAGACCTTACTGCTACTCAGTTACGAAATTACCATGTACCAGTCATGCAGAAGGCTTCTTAACTGCACTCCTAAGCCGTACTACAGAGGGATAAGATATATAAAACTGGAACTAAAGGAGGAGAAAAAATGCAGCAGAGCAACATATGTTCATCCTGCCCGAAAGGTCATATGAGATGTGATTAGTGTCATTATCCTCCAGGACTCCAAATATTGCCTTGAGACAAGGGCTTTCCAGCATTAGCTATGGATCAATAAACAGGATTAAGCAGCAATGCTTTGGAAATGCTCAAAAGTAAAATATCAGGTTTTATCTCGGATTTCTCCAAATCTGTGCCTGAGAAGAAAATCTTAAATTTAAGACCCATCTTTTGGTCTCAGGCTCTCTGCACCAGTGCATGAGGCAGGTGCCATATTCAAGAGAGTGCAACAGAAGAAGGAGAGGCAGCAAGGCGACGCCATCTCCCTGAAAGGGGTGTGCACCAGCTAAACCCAGCTGCAATCTGTCAGAGAGCAGCCAGCCCCATGCTCACTCCCATGCCTTACGTAGGACAGGGCCACCACCACACTGGGGACACTCACAACTCCCTGGGATGGGACAGGCAGCCCGTACTGTACCTAGATCATATCTGCCTCCTCCCTCAAAACTTAAGGCTGTGCATAAGAGAGGTTGTCACCACACAGGTGAGAGGTAAGCAAGCTGTTTTCCTTAATTGAGCCTATTAGTAGTAACGAGTCACTCCTGCTAGGTCTAAATAGCTCAGAGATAAATCCTGAGGCTGCTAAGCTGCCAACCACCTCCAGTCAGTGCTCAGAGGCAGCTTTACTCCTACAAACCATGCTGGGTGAATGCTGCCACCTCCAACCATGTTTCTGGAGGAAATCTTCAGGCTGGTATGTTTGCAGCCAATGATTTCCCTGCAGCTGTCCAGTCAACTTTAACAGAAAGTCCAAAATGTATGACCTGCATCCTTGGGGAGCAATAGTGGGTACCCCCAGATTGGTATTCTGCAGGTCAGCCTTCTGCACATTAGTAAAGACTATGACCCTGAAAGAGGTTTGCCTCTTTTTAAATTAAAAAAATGCCAACAAACCAAAACCCACCAGATCTCACCAGAGACTACTCAGGATGGAAATCCTTTTTACAGGAAGTTCTGGTACAATATTTAATGCAAACACCATCTACGCATCATCTCTTAAAGCTCACACCACAGGCAACACTGGCATTAGGAACATAGACTAGAACCACACAGTACTTTTCTGAAAAGCCATCCGATGAATTATCATTTTCTGTCTGAACTATTTGCAGAAACAACTGAATAAGCCAGAAAGGAAAAATTAAAATGTTCTAAGCCATTGCTTCACAGGGTGTCTTACAGAAAAATCATTTAAAAATTATTACAAAAGCAATAACACTCAATCTCATAAAATGATCCTATTTCAAATTAATCCACTGTTAATTCCTTCACCTTTGCCAACAATAAAACAGAATAAGAAAAAAAAAACTTCCATAAAAAGAGTTGATTCCTGTTGCATCTACAAAACCATCATCCCAAAAGTAGACTTAGCTTTCATCAAGCCCAGCTTCCAATAAACAACACTCCTCCTTCTCACAAGAAAGCATAAGTAAGTGAAACTCATTTTGCAGACTCACCAAGACCATATGTATCCCAGGAGGCAGCCGTTTGTCCAGTTTGTGAAGTCCATGGTTGCAGTGTG
>NW_010200450.1:2863-5902 GCF_000695765.1 Mesitornis unicolor | reverse complement strand
GCAGGAAAATGAAGGGAAAAAAAAAAAACACTTGAGATTCAACAAACAACACAACATTACTGTTTTCTGTAAAGCATGCAGTACAGAATTTCAGCTAACTGATTAGACTGACCGAACATATACCCACACCCCAACTTACTCTAAAAAGAAAGAAAATAAACACAAAAGCAGTGTCATATTAATAAAAGAATAATAATTACAGTGTCATAATGATCTGTCAAGCCTGGCCTCACAAAGAAGATTTTGTGAGGGGGAAAAGATATATTTTTTAAAAATCAAATCTTTTACTATACTTCCCCTCATCAGGCAGTAACAGGTGGGCAACATCACATACATAAAATGTATACTGTTTTCTCACAGTACTGGCATTCCTAAATCCTTGGTAAGGAGATGCAACATTTGGCAAGGAAAAAAAGTCAAAGCTGCCACAGCAATTGATCATTTTCAGAATCCTCGGTCAAGGACAGGGGATTGAGAATTTATTCTTTGCAACTAAGAGAGCTTGCAGTCTACCCCACAGATAAGTATCTGCACAGTTACACATCTGCAAACTGTCATGAACACCCAAGCTGAAATAACAAATTTTCTGGACTTAGACCTGGAACAGTGTCCAGGCGACCAAACCCCATAAATGTCACTTCTCTCCTGCTAATAAAAAGCCAAAGAATGAGTTTTACAGCTTTCCCAGGCTCAATGTTGATTTCTTTTGGCAACTGCTCGAAAACATTCAACCAGTTTCACATTTGGTTTTTTTTCGCTATTTTGTTTGGTTGTGGTTGGTTGTTATTATTGCTCTGGAGAGGGAATGTTTCTAAGACATCTGTGCAAAATGCCAGTTGCTGTGGGTTAACCCAAACAAATTGCATGTCCATATGTAATGGCAGTGAAAGACACCTCTTCTTTCAACTAGAAAAACTAATTGTGTTTTCAAGCTACGGTAGAGCATACAGTCCCAAGTGCAGAGAAACCAGATGAGGAGAGCACTGAAGCAGAGGAGAGGAGGAGATAGTAGTGAAGGAAACACTGCCATCTTCTCCCAGCAGCTGTATTATCATCATCGGATTGACCATCATGCAAACAGCGCCAAGGCTGGTGAGATGCCAAGGAGCCAGAGGTTGCTGCAGAATCTCTCGCAACAGATTGAGAAGTCTTCTAATGCCATATGTTTAGGCTGCCCAGATTCCTCAAACCAACTGTTCTCGGGAACACACATTCTCACAACTTGGAGATCTTCCGCTGGGTCCCAGCAAAGGGGCCTGGGGCCAGGGTAGCCTCCAAAAATCCCAAGGCAGCAAGCTGCCCTCAAAGACCCTGGTATGTGTTTTTTTGATCTGTGATGCCATATGAAGGCAAATTTATCTGTTGGTGTCAAAGAGGAAAACACAATGGCACAGTCAGCCCCCTATGGATAATGGCTTATGAGTTACCTCCTCCTCTGCCTCCACGGCCCATTAATAAGACAGCACGAAAGATGGCAGAAGAAGGATGACGACTGCTCATGTATTTACCACTTTGCTAGCGAGTAACATTTTTTTTGCTGTTTTTGTAGGAGTGCTTTTCCAGAAGGAGCCTTTTTCAGCACCTCCACACGAAGGATATTGGAGAGGAAAGGGAAAAGAGATTGCAAAGGATTTGCCTTCATTTCTGATTTCCCTCGTCAGTCTTGTGAACCGCAGCCCTTCCCCAGAGAGGTGACCATGCACCACTACTGTCAAGTGCAACTGCAGCTACAGATTGCCCTCGAGATATTACCTGCTTCTTCCCTCTGCAAGGAGAACTGCAATTACTGGGAAGACACTTTTACTGGAGCAGACATGACTCCCAGATACTCCCAAACACTCTAATGGCCATTGAGTGACCTGACTAAACACAGGACTTGAAATTAAGGAAAGAGAGATTTTGATGGTGGCAGGAAGCAAGATGAACACTTATGAAATTATCAGGAGATGAGAGGTCAAGAGGTCACAGGAAAGCCAGTATTGAGTAGGTGGGAACACTGGGAAACATGGTATGCAGAAAATGAACAAAAGGGTATGGATTACTCTAAAATGACAGAATTCAAGCAGGAGAGCTGCCTGTTTATTTAGGGTGAGGAAGGGGTGGGAGAGAAGGACAGTCAGTCGTGCAACATCCCCATTGACAATACTGTATATGCATTTCTGGGAACAAAAGGTGGTTGTTGAAGTTTGGCATGTTATAGGGGACAGCTTTCCACTAACAGCTCAGCAGGTTTGTTGAAGGAAAAAGAAAAAAAAAAGCCATGATATGCCATGATGGATGAATGGATGGGATGTAAATTGCCCTGAGCAGTGAGCAGCATCCGCTGCCTACACTACATGCCAGTTGCCTGGGTCAGGGTGAGGAAAGATACAACCGAGCAAGACCACAGAGACATTTTGCATTCCCTCTGCTCCTCTTCACATGCTATTTTTGCATGACACTAGTTATGAAATTGAAAACGTTGGTTCAGCTTCAGGCAGCAATTTTAGGGTCAATTACTTCTTCACCAGACACTGAAATCACATTTTTTCAAGCATTAAATTAACTGTGAATGTTTTAGGGGACAGTGAACTTTAGTTACATATTACTACTGTGGGCCCCCCTCCTCAAAAACCTATCTTGTAATCCCTCTTGATATGCCAGGTGTTGGTGGTTTTTTGTCTTTTTTTTTTTTTTTGCTAGAATCATACTTTAAGATGAACTCGGCAATTAAACTACTTGCTTTCTGCTCCATCAACTCATTCCTGACTGTTACTCACTCTCCAGCATACAGATCTCTAGTGGAGGAATACACTTTCAAACCCATCTGAAGCATTTTATCCATTTATCACAAAAGTACATCAATATAGGTTTTCCAGCTGAAAGCTTTTGAAAGTTTCCTCAGAACTTGAATGGTTCAGCTTGGATCCATTCCTAATCCACAGGCAGGCTAAAAGACTTATCTGGCAGCAGTGCACCATGAAATAAATAAACAATAAAGCCTTAATGAGGTCAAATGTCCAACAAAAACCAAAAAACCAGGGCTATGCATCTTTCCCT
>NW_010200450.1:0-2762 GCF_000695765.1 Mesitornis unicolor | reverse complement strand
CAGCAGGCTAGGACAGATGGAAACCAAATGGAAATTGGAGAGCCATTGCTGGGGATTATGTCAGATTTGGATTTATGATTTCACCTGTCAGTGGAACTTGTAGGACAGAATCAAACTTTTATATTTTACTCTTCTATGCAAATGAACATGCATATGAAAAAATGCTCCTTAAAATAGAAGAGAATGTCCAGCAATATCCTGCAAATTCTATACATCGTCAGCTAATCTAAATGAGAAGTGCCATTTCATATCAAAATGGGCTGCTCATAAAACTTTATGGAAATAAGACAGCTGACATGAAAAATAATGAAAACAGCAGTGCTATGGAGATTTAACATTTAAGTGATGTATAGCGTAAAGCTGAGTTTGGTTTGCTTGGTCTCCACTTCAGGTCTACAGCCCTACCTTCACAGCTTGAAATCTGACCATTGAGACAACTGTGAAAGCTTATCTCACCATGAGCTGTACAACTGAAAATTGCCAGTTGCTTTCAAGGCAGCAGTACCAAAATCTCCCCTCTGTTCTTGCAACATAAAACCAAGTGTCGTTTGAGTTTCACAAAACACAAGCTATGGCAAATCCTCAGAAGGTGAGACGCTTCAGGTCTTAGCAAGGTTTTGTGGGTTCACCCAAGAATACCTCTGTGAAAAAACTCTACACCCATATGTAAATAAACATTCACATAAACATAGTATACGTATATACACACAAATACATACATACATACATACATATAAAATATATAATGTATATAAAATGTGCTCATCACCCAGCAGGTGGCACTCGTACCACAAGCTCCAGTGGCTGGAGCGCTGTGGGAGTGTGCGAGCAGGCACAGCTCTACAAGAGGCACCATCTTCCTGAAAGGTAAAAAACCACCATGGGCACAAAAGTGTCCACCACCCTTCTGCAAAACCTGGACTGTCAAGTCCAGCAGCAAGGCCAAGACCCCATTAAGCTTACTGGCCGGGCACCACCTTTATTAATTCCCTCTACAGCTGCAAGACTTCCCTTCACTGCTGCTAATTCTCAAAGTGCTCTTGCAGCCTATCCAGAGAAGCAGCATTTTGGGGACTGAATAGGTTCTGGGATATTTTTGACGTAGAAACACAACATTATGATGTCAAGAACAATACAATTAAATGTAAAGCTTCCTTCAGACTTCATCACTTCTTTTCTCCATTTAACACACCCAACTGGCTTTCAATTAGTCCCACTAATAATTTGGGCTTTTGAAGATCTCATGAATGAGCAAATCAGAACTGGCAGAAGAAATGCTGTTTTCTTTTGATTAAAATTGAAGACTTGTTTTCACCCATGACTTAAGTGTCACTATCGTATGTACGTTCTTAATATACCTCTTCTCCAGCTGAGTGGTGCTTCAACTTCAGCTGAGTGGGTTTGTTTTTAAAAAAATATTTTCTTTTCAAATTCAATATTCCACCCATCTCCCTCCCCTCTTTAAAAAAAAATTAAAAATCAGTTTAGCAGCATCAATCAGAAAACATTAGCAGTGCTGTACCCATAAGAGAATGCCTCGTGTCAGATGAAAAGATGCCTTTCCAAGGTCATTTCACGTTCCAACGGGTTTGTTAGGAAGTTGTGGAACGGCAGATAAGGTTGCACGAGATAGTAAAGTGCCTTCCTAAGCTAGTTCTGGGCAGCAATGTGCAACCAATATTTGAGCAGGGGACTTCTATAACGTTTACCTCTGAAAAAAACTTCATATGTTGAGATAAATGCTGCTGCAGGAATGACAGGAGTAGTACTGATATAGTAGATCTGTTTTCCTGCTGTCTCCCAACTATAAAAAAAAGTAAAATAAAAGGCCATTTTCTTTACAAATTTGCATTAACTGTACATGCTTATGGCACTTGGGAAAGGTGGAGGGGTTTTTCTAGGAACATTGGGGGTATCTCTTCAGGAAGTTTTGTTAAAATATCCAACCCTTTTTTAATAAGGAAAATCTGATGTTAAAACCTGTTCAATTCTGAACCAATAGTGATGCCTGCAAGTTACAAGAACAAGGATGCCAGCCGAGCTCCCTATTTGGTACCAGGACCAACAATTTCCAAGGTTAAAAAGAAATAAAAAGAAAATATACTGCAAAGTGTATCTAAGAATGTTTCTTTTAAAGTCTTGAAGTGACAGTGTGAGGAATGGCAATCCAGTATTTTTAGACTGCTTCGAATATAGCCCAAAAATGGAGGCAGCCATATAACAGTATCCCCTTAGTAAGCTTTTAATACTGCCTGAGCCTATCCCAAAACTCTGAAGGAAGGTGAGCATCTGGCAGTGCACCGGATTGCATGTCACCATTTCAGACATCGTACCAGGGACTAAATCCTTCCCTAGAAAGAGCAGGGGAACAAGCAGACAGATTCTAGAGAGGCAGAGAAAGGGGGCATAAAAGAAAAAACAAATCCTTCTCACAAATGGTTAGCTACATCTTAATGAGGTTTAAAGCTTGCCAAAGGATCACCGATTTGAGATCCAAAAACGCAAGCACTTGGTATCGAAACAGCCATAGCAAAGATGTGGGGGGGTCGGGGTGGCTTTTTCAAGTCCCAAATGAGCATTTTTGGGGGTCCAACCGCCTGTCAGGAAAAAATTAGAAAAATGGCCACCCGGCGCTGAACTGTGCACAAAATGCAGAGTTTCGGTGCTCGCAGCTCCGCAGTGCACCCTGCGCTCTCAGCCCCGCACCCCCGCACACTCCCGCCCAGCCCCTTCCCGTGCCGGCCAGCGCGGTGCCCCGCACC
>NW_010200449.1:0-289 GCF_000695765.1 Mesitornis unicolor | reverse complement strand
CCCCCCAGCCGGTGGTGACGCAGCGGCTGCCGGGGGGGAAGCGCAGGTTGGAGGCGGGGAGGCAGACGGGGAGGACATCGTCGGAGAAGCTGATTGGCCAGGCCAGCTGGGCCAGGGCGATGTCACCGCTGGTGGCCTCCCCCGCGTAGCTGGGGTGGGGGAGGAGCCGCCCCACGGGCACGGCCACCCCCCCGTCCCTCGACAGCTCCTGCGCCCCCAGCAGCACCGTGTAGGCCCGGGGGTCCCGGCTCCTGAATGGCCCACGGGGGGCAGGAATGGGGGGCGGGGC
>NW_010200448.1:0-1255 GCF_000695765.1 Mesitornis unicolor | reverse complement strand
TCTGTGATTCTGTGATTCTGTGATTCATCTTAATCGAAGGGGTCATCTGCCATAGAAGTACTGATCAGTCTCCACTGACTCAATTGTCTACATATGTATATAGACAGACATCTCTATAAATGTATCTGTAGTGTTAATTGCCTGTGGTGAAAGGAGACAAATACCAGTCTCTAAGGATTTTGTTGGTACACAAGTATTACAAAAACAAAGTCTGTATAAATTCTGTGTTAGGAGACCTGCAAAACCAGGCCTGAAGATTCTCAGGCTGGGCACCCTAAATTTGCAGACACTTTGAACTTCCTGTGCTTAAAGATCTCATCTATCCCTGGGACTAAATAAAGTAATGGCTTACCTTCGAAGGTGGTTATAAAGTCTTTGAAGTTGTATAATTTTGACAATCCTCACAGAAATACCAAGGAAGAAAATACGTACACTAGCAGTGTGTCAGGGCAAAAGCACAATGCAAAAAAAGCCTTGATTCATAGGGCTGTGTTCTGAGCAACATTTTGTCATGGTTCTTTAATGGAATACAATTCATCCTGCACAGTGATTGACAATATGGCAGTCATTCTGTTTTCAGGATTTTCTAAAATACAGGAATTCTGTAATAAGTGATTCAACATCCATTCATATAACTTGTGACGTGAAATGCTCTACTTAGCAGAATACAGATTGTTCATCCCATTCTGACACAGTTCTGACACGGTTCAGCTGATCGCAACTGTCAGACTACAGAATCAAGTCTATCATGATATTTGTCAGTAGAAAAGCATTTAAGAAGTCTAAACATCTGTGTAGAACCATATTGAAGACTCCCCAGGACATCCATATAGAGCTGCCATGTATGACACAGGATCCATGGGAGGTCTCTGAAGTGGTCTCTGGAGATACCCGAGGACACCTGAAGTGCAGTGCAGACCTAACTTTAAGAACATAAATTATTCTGGTCAGAGTATGTTCAGTTCCTAACAGATAAATTCCCACTGCCATTTAGATCATGGCATGTCTGAGACTCCCAGACAGAGCACACCAGCAAGGTGTCCCATCCACACCAGCCCTGCTCTGTCCACCTACAGGCCAGGTGAGGCTCCTTGCAGCACCTGAAGTGACACTGCAGAGCCTGTCCAGACACCCGAACCCTGCTCTGTGCAGCTGGGTGTGAGCTGACTGTCCATGCAAAGAGATAGTGCGCTTCTACGAATCACAATTGGGATTAAACAAATATTTAGTGGGATGTGAGATGCCCTTGTGTATC
>NW_010200447.1:531-2680 GCF_000695765.1 Mesitornis unicolor | reverse complement strand
GAGAGACATAACTCTCACACATGGCCCTCTTCTGGCTTCATCTACGTTGCTGAACACAGCAGGCTGAGGACCATCCTGCAGTCTTAGGGTACATGGCACAGCTCACTCCATGCAGTTAAATTCTCTTCCCTTCCCATCCGTGAGGGCTCCCCCTTACCATCTAAGGGGAGTGATCCCTGCCCATGGTCTCCCTAAAATGTGTAGGAACTATCCGGGATGGGCTGGCTGATATGGGCTGAAACCAAGCTGGCTAAACACCATGCAGTCACTCGCTCACTTCCTCTCTCCCTGGTGAGCTGAGGGGGAGAATCAGAGGGAAAAAAGTTTGGAGTACTCGTGGGTTGAGATAAAAACAGTTTAATGATTAAAATAAACCAAACAACAACAACAACAACAATAATAATAATAATAATAAAAAGTAGGAAAATTATAATAAAACAATAAAATTATACTCAGCTCACACGGCAGTGGCCAGCAAAAATGTGACGGTCAGCAATGGGGGAGGAATAAACCTTAGCAACTGAATGAGCTAGACCTTCTGGACATGACAGTCATTGGAAAAAAAAGAGAGAGAGATCTCTAGTAAACTCCCCAGTTTATAGTGATTGTGACGTTTAAAGTATAGATATTTTCTGTTGGCCAGCTTAGATCACTTGTCCCTTGTCCCTCCATCTTCTTGTGTAGAGGAAAATTAAAAAAAAAACAAAACAAACCAAAAAGCAAAAGCTGGGAGCACAGGTGCAGGCAAAAATTTAAAAAAACCTGAGCCCTTGAGTTAATGTGAGCATTGCTTTATTGCTTGGCAAAACCAAAACATTGGTGTGTTATCACACAATGGTAATGGTTTTAAACTAGAAAAGGGTAGATTTAGGCTGGATATTAGGAAAAAGTTCTTCAATTTGAGGATGATAGATCACTGGAACAGCTTGCCCAGAGAGGTGGTGGAGGCCCCATCCCTGGAGATATTCAAGGTCAGGATTGATGGGGCTCTGAGCAACTTGATCTAGTAACATTGCCCCTGCTGACTGCAGGGGGGGTTAGACTAGATGATCTTTAAAGGTCCCTTCCAACCCAATACATTCTATGATTCTATGATTTCTCAGCAGATCCAAACCAAAGTCTCACTAGCTACTATGAAGAAAAATAACTCTATCTCTTTCCCCGTTGTAACTCCACCGCTGCCTGGGATTGTGTCAGTCTGGGGCACAGCAGCTGGGCCCTTCAGGGGTTTAGCAGTACCCTTGGGTGATAAATGTAGCACCACTAGCCTCACCAGAGCCCAACTTGACCACGGCATGATCTGAGCATTAGCAGAATGACTCTGGGGTTTTCCTTGGGGGATCGGAGCAGGGACTTAGGCTGCCCTGGCACATTGAGGTCTTGGGGTGATGGGGACAGGTGGTGGCCAAATAAATTGGGCTGGTCTGCAGCAAGACCCAGGGATGCTGATTTCACCTTCGATGCCTTTGCCTCTGACAAGGCATTTAACAGTGCGGTTTTCCCTCTGTGTAAAACGGGTAGAATAATGACTGCCTACCTTCAGGGGTGACATGAGAATTAATTAATTTTTTTGGAAGCAATTAAGTTTCTTATTTCACAAAGAGTGCTCTTTTCTTTTCTTTTCTTTTCTTTTCTGAAGGCAATTGTGTTGCCGAGAGCCTTGAGTGTCACCACAGCCATGAGCTGATGGGTGTGATGGGTGTTCCCCAGGACCAGGGCAGCTTCAAATCCTCGCCTGGAAGGAGGGAGCTGGAATCCTGCCCCCCCATTGTGTTTGCATGCTATGATCACAGCACCATGGCTGCCCTCCTGTGCCAAGTTTTAAAAGTACTTTCCCATTTGGAAAGGCTAAATCCTTCCTGCATCAGGCTTCTCTAACACCTGGTCATTTGGGCCAGGACACGTGAGTTGAGGTCCTTGCTCCAGGTAGACAGGCAGGGCTGGGTTGCTGGTCCCTCCAGTGTGCCCAAACCATGGGACTGGTCTCCGGTTCCTGCTGGCATCTCTGAGATACAGCCCCTTGCTGAGCCCATGAGATCCCTCCGTGGTGGATGGGGACATGGGTGTCATCATGGGAGCAGCTCTGCTGGCAGAGGTCAGGAGGCAAGTTAGACAGGTTAGTCTGCAAGAGACAATCTGTCTTTGGTTA
>NW_010200447.1:0-496 GCF_000695765.1 Mesitornis unicolor | reverse complement strand
ATTGCAATTAAGACTATCGAGAAAGGTCTCTATTTCTTAAGAAGCATTACGTAGCTTATTTAAAACACATATTTTGAAGTTAATTTGATAACAGAGCACATATATTCAGATTGTCCTTAATTAACCATTTAAAATGCAGAGCTCCATTCAAACCATCTTGTTCATAATTTTCAGAAATGTTGCAGGAAACAAGCAGTGACGGATGAGAAACTGTGCACTGTCTGCTGGCAACAGACATCTGACAAAGTGATAAGTATGGCTAATTCCCCTGGGCATTATTTGTACACATTGCATGGATATGGGTGAATTATTGCTGTCTCTGATTGTCTAATAATTTTTTCACTCCCCCCTCTCAGATTATCTTTTTTTCTTACCTGGTATTTTTGACAGCTGAAAAATTAATATTGGCAGGTTGATCTATATTTTCTAATATAACATGGAATGTAATCAATCACAAATCCTGCTTAGCCTTTTTCAGTAACTTCAGTTACAGTGA
>NW_010200446.1:578-965 GCF_000695765.1 Mesitornis unicolor | reverse complement strand
CCTTTTAGGTCCTCCTGGATTTTTGGGGGGACTCCCCGAGGTCCCACCTGGGCCTTGAGGGCCAGGACCTGCTCGGCCAGCTCGTCCTTCTCCTCCCGCAGCAGCTTGTGGATCTGGTTGGCCTTGATGCGCTCCGACATCAGCTTGAAGTTGGCGTCGTCTTTCTCGCGCAGCTGCTGCAGCAGCCGCAGGTTCTGCTCCTGCATGTCCTCGAACGCCTGACCCGTCACGTCCATCTCCGACAGCAGCGCCTCCTCCTCCTGGACGGGGGAAACGCGGCCGGCGTCAGGGGGAAAGATGGCCGCCGAGATGGGGGAAAGATGGCCACTGAGAGGTGGCAAAATGGCCGCCGCAAGGTGGCAACATGGCCGCCAGGAGGGGGCAATA
>NW_010200446.1:0-377 GCF_000695765.1 Mesitornis unicolor | reverse complement strand
GGAATGTGGCTGCCGGAAATGGCGCAGCAGGGCCGCCACAAGGTGGCAAGATGGCTGCCGAGATGTGGCAATATGGCTGCCAGGAGGTGGCAACATGGCCGCCAGGAGTTGACCACCAGGAGGTGGCAACATGGCCGCTGAGAGGTGGCAACATGGCTGCCAAGATGTGACAACATGGCCGCCAGGATGTGGCAATATGGCTGCTGAAATAAGGCAAGATGGCCGCCAGGATGTGGCAAGATGGCTGCTAGGATGTGGCAATATGGCCCCTGAAATAAGGCAATATGGCTGCCAAGACGTGGCAAGATGGCCACCAAGATGTGGCAATATGGCCACCACAAGGTGACAACATGGCCACTGTGAGGTGGCAACATGGC
>NW_010200445.1:0-2437 GCF_000695765.1 Mesitornis unicolor | reverse complement strand
AAATAAAATATAAAGTAAAATAAAATATAAAATAAGACATAATGAAAGAGCCTAACTGGCTGATACAAACTGACTGTTGTCAGTGACAACTGCACTGCTCTGTGCCATGGAAGACCTTCCCAAGGATGTCACCCATGTCCCTCAGGGTGCCCCCAGAAGGTGCCAGGCAGGGGCAGCCCAACCCATGGAGCAGCCCCGAATAGCCCAGCAATGCCAATAACAGAGCCTGTGTAATATTCTGTGAAAGAAAAGGCCCCATGGGTACCAAAAAGGGGACAACCCCCAAACAGGGGAGATGGGGTGTCCAGCCCATGCCCACAGCCCCAGCGTAGTGGGAAGGAGAGCAAGGAGCAGACGTTTTCCCCGCACTGGAGGAATGCTTTGCAGCTCTGTACCCTCTCACCAAAATAATCCGAGTGCTCGGGTACCGGCCAAACCACAGGAGATTTCCAGCCAAGAGAGCCTCTCGCAGTAGTAGGGAAATAGCAAGCCCTGTAACTGTTTTTCCAGATCAGCACAATTATAGCTTTAAAATCCACCCAGCAGATTTTTCTCTCTCTCCTCCCTCCTCCTTTTTTTTTCCCCCTTTTGGCCACATTCAGACTGGAAACGTCATGTCTGTGCCTGGAGCGGGGATGGGGGCTCAGGGCTGCCACCATCCAGGCACCCTTGGATAGGGGGGGTTCGCCCTGGGGTGCTCACAAGGATGGGCTCTTGCTGAGGGCAGTGGGGAGCTGTGCATGGGGGGCTCAAGGGGGCAAAACTCTGCTCTGAGGCTTCACAGCAGCCCTTTGCTGGAAAGGGTGGTTGGGATAACATGATTCATGAGTTCAGGGGTGAAAGGGTATCTCAAAAGCATCCCTAGAGCATCCCTAGAGCAACCCAAGCACAAGACCTTGAAGCCCATCCAGGATCCTCTCTCCAGCCATGCCACCTTGCCAGCAGCATCAGCAAAGGCCCGGCCCCAGCCAGCTCGGGAATGCTATATTTATTATTTTTATGGCTTCTGAAGGCTAATGGATGTTTATTCCCAGGGCTTTCCTTCCACAGCCAGTTCTTCTCCAGCTTCATTTTTCACATAGCTGGGAACTTTCAATCCACAGACACAAGCTGTTGTCGGGCAGAAGTCCTGGCACTCGCTGCATGGAGCATCACGGCTGTCCCATAGGGACACAACGCACCCCTTAGGCCCCCCTTTCCCTCTCCTGCTTCTGTACTGGGGTGACTGGTGGCAATGGAAAGCTGAGGGTGGTTGTTGGCGCGTCCTCCTGTGCATGTGTAGGAGAAGGGAATGGATCTTCTTGCCCTTCCTTAGGGAGCGACACAGCCTCTGCTTATGGGATGATGGGGAGCAATCAAGAAAAGCGATTGGGAGAGGAAAACTGAAAGATAGAGGGAACTTTTCCCCCCTTTTTCTCCTAATCTTGGACCCCTAAAAGCATTTCCCCTTCCCCAAACTCAATGTGATTACAGTTTCTGTTCGCCACAAACATCCATGTGCAGCATGGGAAGAGCTCGCATGGGAATGGGAAATTTCACATTTGAGGGACATACATCCCATATGCATTTGTGGAAAATCTTTGCATGTCTAAACACACTTCTTTTGCCCAAATAAATCCATCCACAGCAACAAACCTGCCCAGACTCACATGATTCACACTTTAAGCACCCCCAAAATGCATGAACCAAAGCCTGACTTGAGGCAGAGAAGCAGCTCTAAGCCAATGCACCACTTCAGGTCAACTTCAAACCATCTCTACCCTTACAATAACTCCCTCTATTCCACCAAAACTCCCATCAGGACACTTAATCCCAAGCACAGCAGCATTGAGAGCTCCTATTTTCTCCAGGTTTGACCTAAAATGCCCAGTCCTGAGGACTGGGGATGCTCAGACCCCATCACAATGAGCACTGCTTGCCCTACCTACACTGTCAACGCTCCCTGATGGCCACCCTACAAAGCTATGGTGCACACTAGGATGCATTTTGGTAGCCTGCTGTCATTTTTTCCACTCATATACTTGGAAAAGGAATCCCCAGCTTAATGAAAAAGTGAGAGAAAGTGTTAAGAGGGAGGTCTGAAAGGCACTCGCTGCTCTGGGAGATGGCGAGCAGAGAAAAGCCACCCCACAAATCAATGAGCTCTTCAAGCAGTACATATCCAAGCACTTTCTTCCCCTGGAGTTTAATAATCTGAATTCTTTCCTGCCTGATTTTCCACCATCAGGGCTGCAATTACAGCCCCTGAGTGCAAATGGTCAGGCTGCCTCCCTGAAAGGTTTGAAAAAGGGAAAGAATCACAGCCAAAAATATAGCTAGGGAGTGTTATATGTGTTTGTATGCTCTGAAATACACCTTTACACACACATATACAGTTATGTATATATGAAAATCTATGCATAAATATATATATGGATAAATATATATAAATAGATAT
>NW_010200444.1:0-6795 GCF_000695765.1 Mesitornis unicolor | reverse complement strand
GGTGGGGGTCCCAGCTGCCCCCAGCCGCGCCGGGCGGGCTCTGAAGCTGCTCACTGACAGGGCTCGCCTCAGCAAACCTCCTCCATCCTCCCGCTGCAGTCCTGGAGGCTGCGGAACGGTGTCTGCCTCTCTAGAGAGCTGCTTCTCCTAGAGCAGAAGCACCCAATCCTCCAGGAACAGGCAGTGGGGCTCTGGGGTTGTGTGTGCTCTCGGCCATGGCGTGATCCTGTATGCTTCTGGCTGCCAGGGCTTGGAGGGGAGAGGGGGCAGCTGGAGGGTCAGGGCGTAATGAGCTTCTGAGGGATCCAGGGCTGTTTATGTGGTGACCGTTTTGGAGAGGTGAGATACGGATGTGCCTTATAATGGAAAATGGAGGCTTGGGGGAGAGCGTGACCGTGGTGAGGCCTCTTGACAACAGCAAGAGGCTCCCAACAAGCCCCAGCAGTGAGAAACAGCAAGGTAAGGAAAGGGTCACAGTTCCCGTCCTTCCTTTTCTTTTTAGTTGTTGCCAGCTCTGTCTGACTTCACAGAAACTCTGAGTACCTGAAATGCTTGCTCCGGGTAATGGGAGCTACTCTTTCCGTCTGCCTGTTAAAGGCAGTGGGAGGAGAGCATGGCGAAACAGGCTTGTGGCATTTCTTTGAACTGCAAAGAGGCACCTGAGAGACTTGACTCAAAAAGGGGCTGTTTTGCTTTAGAACTGTGGAGGACCTCCCCAAATGGAGCGTGTTTTCTCCTAGTCTCAGCTCCAGAAGTGGGTTCCGCAGGAGGCCTCAAGAGCACTTACAGACAGTAAAAGCTTTGTTTTGCATGATTCTTGTAAGTGTGCACGTCCTCTTGTAATGCTTTTCTTCTAACAGTGCAACATCAACCTGCAGTGTGCTGTAACCTCCAGTTCTGGTTTGCAGTGCTGTTGGCTGACCTCACGTTTTCATTTTCTGTCTCTGTGGATGATTGTTCCTACTTAGGAGTAGTTATTGTTCCTGATGACTTTATGTTGATTTTGTCTTTTTCCTTCAAACTGTTTCCCCCAGTTCTTTGACATTATTCTGAATTTTTATCTTCCTCTTCGATGGGCTTCTTGACAGCCCAGCATTATATACATATACATATATACATACACATATACGTATACATCATAAGCACATTAGTGAAAACATAGCAGTGTGTCTGCGGTGCTTTGGAGGCAGACCTCCGTGATCACCGCCTTGCTGGAGGCGTTCCTTTGGTTCGTTTTAATGAGAGTCGTTATCTTGCTGTTCAAACAGCTGTGCAAACAGTTCTGCTTCACTACTGCAAGCTGGATATTGACCTGAAATAGCAAAATGCTGAAATAACAAAATCCAGTCAGCTTTAGCATCTATTAGATGCACCGAGGCAGAGTGAGCCTCCACTTCATATGCTTGTTGCTTGTGTGTAGGTTTTTCAAGGTAGAATAAAGTAGAGCCTATTTTCACCTTGAGCAATTCCTTGAAACTCCTTCAGTGCCTTGGCCAGTCGATACAGCATTCATCCCTGCCCCAAAAAGCTTAAACTCTAGCTTTATTTTCTAGGAGGCACAAAGAGAAGTTTCTCAGCCTTGCTCCATACTTTAAGCATGTGCCCTGTCAGTCACAGACGGTCACTGCTGCTTTTATTTTTCTAGAGACGATACTCCACATGTCCCGAATGAGAAGCTTGGAGAAGAAAAAGTTCTGCACATAATAGAAAATCTGACTTCTCTGCTAAAAGAGACATTTCCAGGTAGGATTTGAGGGGATGGGAAGGGAAAGGGGCACAGAGTCTCATGGGAAGAGCTTACCAGGGTGGAGAAGTTGCAGCGTTGGGATGGGGAAAGGCACGGAAGGGCTGTGGTTTTTAGGACTTGTTTGTCCTCTTCCTAGTTGCTGTATGGCAAGAGGTGTGTCTGAACTGGGGCATCCAATGCATGCTCCTTGGTTCAGGTTAACTCAGAGGAGAGGAAAACAAACGTTTCTGTAATTAGTCATTAGGGCAGAAAAGACTGCAACATTTCCTCACGCTTAATCCATGTCAGGAGTGGGGGAAGGAGTGTTCTTGATGGGGAAAGCTCGCTGATTCACCCGTAGAGCCGTGGCTCTGGGGTGGCTTGTCGCAAAGGGGGTGGTCTTTACAGTCGATGCAGCCACACGGCTGTGGGGTAGGTGATGTGCTTTTGCAAAGCTCAAGCCATGCTGTTCTTTCCAAGTCTGTGAGTGCCTCGGGGAGGACGAGTGCTGAAGATCCCTGGAGCAACCATGGATTCCTCTGTGCCTCCTCTTCCCTGTCTCTAGACACTAAGGTTTACGCGGCGATGGGCAATCATGATTTCCACCCCAAGAATCAGTTTCCAGGGAAGGAGCACAGGATCTACAACCGAACAGCTGAACTGTGGCGTCCTTGGCTGAACAATGCTTCCATTCCTCTTTTCAGAGCAGGTATGGCACTACTGTCTCCTGTTGGCAGCGCTCTGGGGAGATGGGGGTGGTTAGAAGAATACCACAAATAGTTTTCCCTGCCTCTGTGCTCAGAGCAACAGTATTTGTAGTGTATTTACAGAGGAAGGCTCCAATTTAGTGCTGTTTTCTGGCACTAAGTTCTTCTGCTTGTGAGAAATGAACATTTCTTTATGCTTTAGTCTCTCCTGCTTTCCTCAAGTAACTGGCAAGTGTCCCTACAGAGTGCAGAGTGGTGAGCTTCAGTGGAAGAAAGATCTTTTAAGCAATCTGCTGGTGCAGGCAGCACTGTGACCAGACCCCCAGCTCTTTCCCTGGTGGTTGCATTTTTTCAGGAGCATTCTACAGCGAGAAGCTGCCTGGCCCGGGGACAAGGGGACGAATGGTTGTCCTCAACACCAATCTGTACTATGACCAGAATGATGAGACAGCTGGTGAGGAGGATCCTGGAGGGCAGTTCCAGTGGCTGGAAGAAACGCTGACCAATGCCTCTAGAGATGGTGAAATGGTATTAAAAGAAATTAATAAATGAGCTTTGCAGAGGTCTGCTCCCAGCCTAGAAGCTCTTCTGGCTCCTGCTCTCCCCTCTGCACAGTCACAGCAGGCCAGAGCTCTGTGGGAAGCGTGGGCTTTGCGCCCAGTGCAGCTCTTTGCTTTTGTAGGTCTATGTTGTGGGGCACGTCCCTCCTGGCTTCTTCGAGAAGAAACGAGGCAAGCCCTGGTTCCGGAGCAGCTTTAATGAGCGCTACTTGAAAATTGTGCAGAAGCACCACAGAGTAATTGCTGCCCAGTTCTTTGGGCACCATCACACAGACAGCTTTCGGATGTTTTACAGCGATACAGGTACCAGTTCTGGCCACCCAAGCATTTGCATGAGAGCTCTTCCGTTTTTTTTTTGATGAGAGTTTGCAGTGGCTGTTGGCTGAATGCAGTTGAGGAGCCAGAAAAGGCTTGTAAAATGCCTTGGTCAACAGGAGACCACAGTGGCTCTGATCTCCACCCCCAGCCTGTAGCTTCCACTCTCCTTCTTGTTTCCCCTCAAACTGTGTCATTTCCCCTCAATGCCTTGCAGCTTCTTCCCTGCTCCTTGCTGATGGGTGCTGGGTGTCAGCTGTGCCCTACGGCAGCAGTTACAAAACAGGGGGTGCTCTGGGTCTGCTTTGCTGAGTGTCTTCACCGCAGGAGTCTTCAGCAGCAGTGCTGAGCCCGTTCTCAGCTGCAGCAGATCCCCAACGCTGATCTTTACACTCATGCTGTTGTAACAAGAGGTGGTCACAAAGCTGCTGTTTGCAGTGTGATCGGTTCCTGAGGTGTTCACAACAGCATGGACAGGGTGTTATACAAGCCAGGTCCTGCCATTCATGGGTTGTTTTGCCTTTCTGTTGAGGTTCTCCAATCAATGTCATGTTCCTGGCTCCTGGAGTGACTCCCTGGAAAACAACATTACCTGGAGTGAGCAATGGAGCCAACAACCCTGGGATTCGGGTGATCGACTACGATCCAGACACCCTTCAAGTGTTGGTAGGGAATCCCGGCATGCTGCGAGCTGCAGGTGTAGAAGGGTGCTCTAACTACTCCCTGGGGCTTGAACAGGCAAGGCTACAGGAGCTGCTGCATAGGAGAGGGCCATGGAGCTGCTGGAGTGGGTCCGGAAGAGGCCACGGAGATGCTCAGGGGCTGGAGCAGCTCTGCCATGGGGACAGCTGAGAGAGTTGGGGCTGTTCAGCCTGGAGAAGAGAAGGCTCCAGGGGGACCTTATAGCGACCTTCCAGGACCTGAAAGGTGCCTATAAGAAATCTGGGGAAGAGCTGTTCACTGGGGCATGGAGCAATAGGATGAGGGGGGGATGGGTTTAAACTAGAAAAGGGCAGATTTAGGTTGGATATGAGGAAAAAGCTCTTCCCCATGAGGTGGTCGATCACTGCACAGGTTGCCCAGAGAGGTGGTGCAGGCCCCATCCCTGGAGATATTCAAGGCCAGGCTTGATGGGGCTGTGAGCAACCTGATCTGGTACCAATGTCCCTGCTGACTGCAGGGTTGGACTGGCTGAGCTGTAAAGGTCCCTTCCAACCCAACACAGTCTGTGATTCTATGATTCTAAGATAGTGCAGCCTCATGTCTAGCACAGAGGTTCAGTAGGAGCGTCAGCAAACGAAGGCTGCAGTCAGCAGAGCTGGGATGTGTTCCGCAGGGCAGCACAGGACGGGCTCCATCATGTTCATCTCTTTATCCACGCTCCTGTGACACTCGTTGCACTCCCCAGGCAATGTGAATCACAGAACTTCTCTGACTGACAGACTTGTCAGACCCCCTCCAAAAACTTTTAACTGTCTATAAAATGACTTGGATTCCACTACTTGCTGAATGGACCTGAATTTAGGTGAACTTCTGGGACAGCTTCTGTTTTCTCTGTCTCATTTGCAAAGAGATAGAGGATGAGGTGTTTGTGCCTTTCTTTGTAATGGCTAAAGCAGCTCTGTAGGGGCTCTGTTTACATGTATGTAGCATGAGAAATGGATGCTAGAATGTACTGTGGAGGGCTGGGGAGCTGGTGGAGCAGAAAAAGGGCAAGAGGCTGAGAAAAGAAGCTGTGAAAAACTTCAGTTTACAGTTGAGAAAATAACTTCACTCAGTAGCACTGCTCCAACCCTTGCTTCTGCCTGCGGGCAGTGTGGATACAGTCAATAACAGTGATTTTGAAGCAGGCCAGGCTCAAAATTCCTGATGTTCGGACATAAAAGTCAAGCAGAGAAAAGCCGTCCTTGCATCCCTTACGAGGCAGGATGCTGTTGCAGTGAGTCCTGGAGGCTCTCACTGGTGGTGGCTGTCCCCAGGTTCACATCTCAGTTGGGGCAGCTGTCGGAAGGCGGCTCAGCCCTCACGGGGCAGGGACACACCACACATGTCTGGCGCTGCACAGCTCGTCTGGGACATGGGGCTGATGGCCTCTTGGCCAAACATTCCCCCCAAGGGCTGATCCTTTCCTGATTTTCATCGTTCTGTTTCTCTTTCCCTGCAGGATATGGTGACTTACTACCTGAACCTGACTCGTGCCAACACGATGGCCTTGATGCAGGAGGAAGAGTTCCCGACATGGGAGGAGGAGTACAGGCTGACGGACGCCTTCCACGTCCCTGATGGCTCCGTGCGCTCCATGCAGACGGTGCTGGAGAGGATATCGAAGGATCCACTCTATCTGCAGCAGTACTACAAGTTTAACTCTGTTCTTTACGACCTCGCCCCCTGTGAGGAGAGCTGCCGCATTGATCATGTTTGTGCCATCAGAGAAGTTGATTTTACAGGATACGACGAGTGTATTAAAGCCAGCAGCTCTGCCTCTGCTGTCGTCAGTGTTTGGCTGTTCCTGTTCTGCCTGCTGATAGGATTACCCAGTCCCCAGCAAGCTCCGCAGCGACAGAGAAAGGGAAAATGAAGAGCACAGGTTTGCGTTGCACATGCATCGGCAATTGTGAATGCTTTGTCAGTGAGAACTTACTCGGAAACCAATCAGTGGCTTTTACTGAAAGCTCTGTGATGTTGATTTGAAATCTTCTGGAAAAGAAATCTATTGGGAAAAGGCAGTGTTTGCTGCGACGTCTCTGTGTGTCAGATAGGCCTGCATTGGGCAGTCTTCTGCTGTGACTTCTGCGGTCAGACTCACAAACCAGGTGAGTACCAGGCCTCCCCGTGGACCTGAACTTGCCATGGCCAAGATCTGTGAGCCCCCCCCCGAGAAGGCTGCTGCTGGGCAGGCTCCTTGTGTCGGCGCTCACATCTCTCCTGGAAAGACTACACAACTGGGCACCCCAGAGGTCCTGTTTTGGTGGCCTTGCACAGCAGCAGCCTTGCCTTCAGCTCATGAGCAAAGCCAGATGGGATTAGCCCTTAGTGTATGAACTTGAGCAAGTTTGGGCTGTGACCTGCACATGGCTGTGCCCAAGGTCTGGGTGCTTCATGTGGGGATAGGAGCAAGGGCGCAGCTGGAATGAGCCCTGTGGCCCCGGGGCTTCAGGGCTGTGGTCGGTATTCACCTGGTACCACTGCAGAATGAGCGCTGGAGCCAGGCTGCAGGTGACAGAGCTACCACCGTATGCTGTGCTGGAGTGCAGGGCACTGCCCCCCAGCCCCAGGGCAGCCACTTCTGTGCAGGAGCCTGGTAGTGGTGGGGCCCCTCGGTGAATGCCCCCTCCCCGGCCTTGCCCTGCAGGCTGGGTGTCCCGGTGCCACCAGAAAGGGAGAAGTGGAGGCACTGGGCAGGTCTGGGTTTTGCTGGGTCTTGAAACCTTCCTGTTCACAAGAGGATCACAAAGCTGGCAGTTCCCAGATCGGCTGCTTTGATTCC